>NW_007726255.1:735132-790353 GCF_000696425.1 Galeopterus variegatus | reverse complement strand
TTTTTTTTTTTTTTTTTTTTTTTGTCTTTTTTTTTTCTTTTTTCCGTGTCCGGCAACGGATCGCAACCCTCAGTGTTGCCCCCGTACCGGACCGGGGACCGGCAACGGGATCGCAACCCTCAGTGCTGCTCCCGCGCCTCGCTCAGCCAGTGAGCGGGAACCGGTCTGTATGTGGGATCCGAACCCTCGGGCGGGAGCGCCGCCGCGCTTCCCAAGCGGCGCACTATCCAGTGTGCCACCGGGCCGGCCCACAATGTAATTGTTTTTTGTGGCCCTTTACCAATTTCTCACTAATCCCCCTCCGCTCCCCCTTTCTCACCTCTGTAAATCCTCCTTTAAAAGTGATAACAAAATGATTATGTGCTCATACACCATTACTTAGAAAATGCTTGGCCCACCTCATAGGAGAAACTTAAAACTCATTAAAGTACGTTAAAGTTTAATACCAAATCTATATTGGCATCATTTTCACATTAATAATCCATTCTTCATTGACAAACCCATTCACGATGTACAGACCTAAAGGCTTTAAACTATATTGAACCATTATTTAACCAAGAGTGTGTTTTTGTGCTAACTAGGGAGTTTTTACAGTCATCTATCCTTTGAAGTTTTTTTTTTCTTTCTATGCATCCTTTTTTATCGTGAAAAACAAGTTGTGAAAACATTCCTCCCCAAATAATTGTGCTGATGGTTGAGAAATTCGTCTCAGCCTGGAGATATAGTCTTAGTCACAACCTGGCACCAGAAAACCCTGTGACCACTCTCTGATGTGTGTCTCTTCAACTGCAACTCAACAGGAATGGAATTTTTCGGCTCTTAAAGCCTGCATCTCTGACCACAGAACCCAAAGAAAAGAAGAGCTAAAAGCTCCTTTAATATCAGTGTTACCAATCTTTATAATATTTTCCATAGTAAGTTGTAGAAAGTAAAATTACAACATAAGTGCTTACAGCCAGAATAAACATATTGTAGAGGCAAAACGTGAATCTCTAAAGTTCTTTATGAGATATACACACATACATATGTGTGTGTCTACATATATTTGTGTATATACATATCAGTGTATATACAGATCAGAGTAGAACAGTACTAAATTTGAGGGAAAATTTACTAAATTTAATAAAATTAAATTAGGAGGAAAAAATACCTATAAGAGTAAAAGCCAACTTGGTCTGCAGATCAAGTTTGTCTATATAATATGACCCATTCTCCAAAGTGCTAGAATATTCTATCTGCACGCTATTTTCACACAAATGCAAGTTTTACAAAGTAAGACAATTTAGCTAGTAAAGGTTTGAATGCTGGATCCCACTTCTAGGTATATATCCAAAAGAATTAAAATCAGAATCTCGAAGACATATTAGTACTCCTACATTCATTGCAGCACTATTCTCAGTAGCCAAGATATGTAAATGATGTAAGCATACATCAACAGATGAATGCACAAAGAAAATGTGGTATATACATACAATGGAATACTATTCATCCTTAAAAAAGAAGGAAATTCTGCAATATGTTGCAACATGGATGAACTTTGAAGACATTACACTAGGCAAAATAAGCCAGTCACAGAAAGACAAATACTGCATGATTCCACTTACATGATGTATCTAAAATAGTCAAATTCATAGAATCAAAGAGTGGAATGGTGGCTACCAGGGACTGGGGAGAGAAGAAAATGGTAAGTTAGTAATCAATGGGCATAAAGTTTCAGTCACTCAAGATGAATAAGTTCTAGAGATCTGCTGCACAACATTGCACCCACAGTCAACAATAAGGCATTGTACACTTAAAAATCTGGTAAAAGGGTAGATATCATGTTAAGTGTTCTTACCGATAAAAGATTTGAAAAAAGATTTGAATGGTTATTAGCCAAGTATATCATATTACATTGATTATTTTCTTAAAAAGAAGAAAATAGGCATATTTATGTTCTACCAGAATTAAGCTTGTTTTTCTTCCCAATTAAATACATAAGATAAAGAGGAAATAAAAATTGCTTTTAAGTTCATTATCCAGAGATAAGCACAATTAATATCATGCATTAACAGCAATAATATAATTTTAAGAATATTGAACACCTACTCTGTACCAGTCTTTTCTCTAAATTCTTTATATATATTTAATCATTAACATGCAAACCCTTACATTATCTCCATTTTGCAAGTAGGGAAATTAAGGCACAGAGATGTTTAGTAATTTGCACAGGGTCAGAGGTCACATCTTCAGTAAGTAGAGAAGCTGGGATTTTAAATCGGACCCTCTGAACTATGCCAGACTGTGACATAATCACAACTCTACTACATAAGACCTACCTCTGTGTGTATAACAAAAAGGGACTGTGATTTAAATACTGTTTTATAACCTGTTTTTTTAATCCATGTAACAGACTATGAATCTCTTCTCACATCATTAAATAATCTACCATAGCACTTGAAAAAGAAGCTTTTTGACAACTAAGAAATTTGTAGTATGGCTGTTTCTATCATTGTATGATTCAAGAAGCCCAAACAAAGAAAGGCCTCTATTTTCTGACATGTATTCAAATCAAGCAAACATCACCCTCCCTGGGAAAACAGAAATTACCATAGCAGAACTGACCAATGATCTGATTATTCCAATATCCTATTTCTGAAAATACCCAATGCTGGCTATTTTAGCAGAAGACATAAAATCCCCCATAGAGTACCTAATTGTGTGATACACTGCTGTAAGATGAAAATTTTGCCTTTACCCAGTGTCTCATCTTCACCTACTGAAAAGCTTTAGAGGAAATAGTTCTTGAAATTTTATCCTACCAAAACCAGTAATGTGTGAAGATGTTATTTTAACACACACATATACACTCATATATGCACTATAAATGTGAAGAAATGAGTTTTATTCCTGTGTAGCTTAAGAAAGTCAGGTATTACTCTAGCTATCTCTATAAATGCATAATACATAGAATACACATACATAACCTATCCTTTAGAATCATGCAAAAATATTTGCTAAGTAATGTACAGCAGCAGTGAAATCAACAGGTAAATAGCATTCAATAAAGTAATGCTTTCCTCCATTAACAGTGTATGATAAAATATGGTCTTTAGGAGAAGTAAACAAAGGGTACTTACTGAATGACAAAATTCCTTAGGTGTGTTTCTACACAGTACAAATCAGAAAATCAATCCAATGGTACAATTTCTTTTGTTTTATGTATACTGAAAGTCCCACCAACCACTGGTATTAAATTATAGTTGGAATTTAAGGTGGTTCTAAAAATATCACTAGTATATTGGCATGATAGCCAGACAGACATTTACATTTTAAAGTGGGTTCCTAATTTTTTTTCCCTGAAATCTTGCCTTTTTCTAATAAAAAGAGGACATAAGAACATGAAAGACTAGTACCTTCCATTTCCTGTTTCTTGGAACACTTGCTCTGAGAGTCCTGAGCTACCATGCAGATACAGTAGACAGACAGATATGTAGATATAGATACATACATATATAACACAAGATCCAAGAACTTTGTGAGTTGCCATCCACGTTTTTCCCAGACCCCCAAATGATCAGGATGTGAAATGTAGTCTGTGCCCAAGGGATTGAATAAACTAATTCAGTCCAGTAGTGATGAGGACCATTGCTCTACAATCTTGGGGCTTTTTCCTGACCTAATCCACTAAGTAATTGTCTCTACTTCTCACAATAGCACAGATCTCTAGGTCCCTAAGAACACAGACTACTATACTCTATAAATGTATTCTGAAAGCCCAGCACAGTTCCTGGGACAGAGAAGATGGTCAACACATCCTTACTGGAACAGTGCCTGATACATAGTACGACCTAGATAAATGCTGATGAAAAATTTGAATGGATGAGTGAACATATTTAACCACTGAGTTTCTCTATTTAATGTCATATGTTTCCATCTGGAATATACATATTTTAAAATCTATTTCATAGGAGATATCATAACACAACGTTGTAATTATTACACTACAAATAACCCACTAAAGACAATTCAGTGAGCAGTGAAAAAAATAACACACATCGAATACTAATCAGTACTATTTATACATTTTTCTTTGGACAGGAAAAATGATGCTGCAACTTCTTCCAAATCAGCAAAGTGTACAGCCAACATGTCCAAGAAACGTGAAGATAGTACTTCACGTGTTCTATAAGAACAAGTAATTCTGGATATTCCTTTTAAAAATTAAGACATAACATGTAAAGACATCTCACCAATTATCTTCCTCATTGTTATTTTTAAATGGCCCCAGCCAGTAAGCAAGCACTTACAGAGTTAATCTACCAAACATTTTTCCCTTCTTCCAGTACCTTGTTCCCACCTCAGGCAGGCTGCAGAGAAACCACTCCAAGAAATTGGTTTCCTTATAAATCTGGCTGGTGATGAAACCTCGAGTCAATCATAACCTGTGTTTTAGTTTGTTTCAGCTGACGACATTAAAACTTGTTATGTCTCTCCTTCTCAGGAAGATTACGAGAGCAGTAATTTCCAAAACCCACTCACTCATTAAACTCCTAATAAAAATAGGCTCTACACGTACCAATATTCCGTATTATGGAATTCCGTATTATGGAATTATTACCTAAGTGATGGGCTGAATTGAGATCAGAAAGGTTAAACAAGGTAAACTTTTGAATTTTCCAAACTATTTTTCTGTGCTTTGAAATCAAAGTTAAACATTTTACATTCTAGTACTCTCTTGACCACAGTTCTTATTTAAGAACAAAATATCCAATGGGTAATATAATAGTGAGTATTTTACCTTAAATGAAAACTACAAGTGATTAATTTATTTTATAATAGTCATTATATAAGCTCTGGGGAGCCAAAAAAAGATACAACTGATTATATAAGAATCCTCTGTCCTCAATAGTCACTGAAATGCAGCACAGTTATAAATGGCATTTTTCTACAAGTTTCATACTTGTGTACTATTTCAAAATGATTAAATAAAGAGATTGAACTACAAAGGTTTTTTTTTTTTTAATTCTATTGTAATTACATTTTTAGAATCTAATTAACATGCCAAAAGTGGTCTTTTGATTTATACTAAACAGTATGAATCAGCTTTTAAAAGTGTGAACTCTACCAAATACAGTGGTTATTTCTCTCAGTCATGCAGGTTGAAGAGGACAAAGGGTTCAATCTATTGTTCATTTTTGGAGTTTCAGAATAATAAGCAGTGGATTAGGTTTAAATGAAGAATTCAGAGCTTCTTTAAAAATATCATGGTAAAAACATTAACTAGATGAAGTCCCATTCTGAAATTTCTTCTATAAATTATGCCCTTCTGATCAAGATCAGACTAAAATTGGACTCCTGACAGAGGAGATCACACGGAAAGAGTTAATGCCAAAAGGGATTTTATTTTCTTCAAGGTTGTTCAGTTCAGTCTCCTGTTCCTCACCAGCCTTGTCCTAGGAGAATTCACACTATTGTGAACATATTTTTTCTCGAAGTGATTTGAATACCAGATGGTATATCAGAGTTGAGGCTAAATTTTTCTTTTGAAACATAGGCTCATTGGGAACACATTCTTTATTTTTAACACTACAACTTAACCATTACTAGGTGCCATTTATGTTGGTACTGTCATATCTGCCTAAGAAAGTTTTAAAAAAAATAAAAAGAAGATAGTTTTATGTATAAGAGTTGTGTGACTCATTTTTTTTTTTTTAAACAAGAAACCATTAACCCCCATGGGGGAAAACTGACAAAACATGTTGTAAATAGTCCATTACTTAAAAAAAAATAAAAATAAAAACTCTCCCCACTATTTCTCCTGATTGCACTATCAAGCAGCAAGTAGAAAACGGGCTTGGAACCTAACCGTCCAATTCTGGGGAGCCAGCCCTACCCAGCCTCTTCCTAGGTACACTTCTCTGTCCTCTGATAAATGGACTCACATTCTCTGGTCCTGCCCAAGGCAAGGCTGACTGATGCTCCTTTTCTCTGGAGATGAAAGAAGTCTCCAGACTTCTCCAGCTGGGTTCAGTCCTGCTTGGCCCGCCACTTAGCACCTCAGTACAACCACTAGCTGGGAAACACAAGATTTTAGAATTTTTTTTTTTTTTTTTTTTGGAGTAACTAGCAAGCTGATTAAAACAGATACACAACTATGTGCATTTCATGCCAGGAAGCCATCTAATCTCTGAAGACAGAGTTTTTGTTTTGTATTCTTACTGCCAATAAGGTAGCACATCTAAAGACTTAAAGGGGAATTGTACTCTTTGCGTATGCAGCTGCAAGTTATTAGTAGAATAATGGAAAGAACAGGGAAAAAGTTATGTCGATCATAATATTGACAGATACTTATGAGGTCCAGTGTTGAGCAGACACTGAACCTCAGGTCATACAGTCCATTTCCCCATTTGATTGGATACTGCATTTGTAGATACAGCCAGTGCCATGCATGTGGTGGATACTGTTTTCTGCAAGGCGTTAGTGAGCTCTTTGTAATGTCCTTGTGGACAGGATGAAGAAAGGTGGGCTGCATACTAGAAAGATTGATAGATTATCTGATAAATGGATAGTGCCACCAAGAAGGAGATCTGTAACGTCAGCCTTGGGGCCCAAAGTTCAGCTCTTTCTCATTCAATATTTGTTACCAGTGCTTTAAATGAAGACACAGAGAGCCTCTTGATCAGCTTAGTGTGAAGCTCCTGGGTTTGAAACTCTGATTTGACACAAGTCCAAAATTTAAATTCTGCAGGTTTCTCTTTTTTTCACATGTAAGAAAAGAATAACAGTACAGTTGGCCCTCTTTATTCATGGGTTCGGCATTTGCAGATTTAACCAACCTAGGATCAAAAATACTCAGAAAAAAAAACAATAAAAATGACAACATAACAACAAAAATAATACAAATAAAAATACAGTATAACAACTATTTACATACTGTATTAGTCCCTGTGTGTGCTGTAACAGAAATACCTGAGACTGGGTAATTTATAAAGAACAGAGATTTATTTGGCTTACAATTCTGGGACAGCTGCATCTGGCATGGGCCTCAAGCTGCTTCTACTCATGGCAGAAAGCAGCAGGTAGCCAGTGGGTACAGTAACAAGCAGGTCACATGGCAAGAGGAAACAAGAGAGAGAGAAAGGAGGTGCCAGGGTCTTTTAAACAACCACCTCTTGTGGGAACTAATAGAGTGACAACTCACTCACTACCCCTCTTCCCCAGGGAGAGCATTAATCCATTCACGAGGGATCCCCCCCATGGCTCAAACAGCTTCCAACACTGTCACATTGGGGATCAGATTTACACATGAGTTTTGGGGAGACAAAACGTCCAAACTCTATCACATACATAGTATTTACATTTTATTAGGTATTATAAGTAATCTAGAGATGATTTAAAGTATATGGATGGATGTGCATAGGTTGTATGCTAATACCATGCCATTTTATATAAGGGACTTATGCATCCATGGATTTTGACATCTGTGGGGGGTCTCAGAACCAATCCCCTGCAGATCCCAAGGGATGAATGTACTGACATTATAGAGTTACTTTGAGAATGAAGGAAGATAAATGTTAGCACTAAGTGCATGCTTTGTAACCTGAAGTATGTTCTAAAGACCAAATTGCACAGGACATAGAAAGGAAGGCTAACTAATGTTGTTTACAGCAAGATCAAAATTTAAAATGATCTCACATATTGAAAAAAGGAATTAAATAAACAACATTTAAAAGAGATAAAGAGGTTGTTTAATTGTAAATTTCATGAGGGCCAGACCATTTTTATCTCACTTATCAGTAATATCTATTATAGCACTTGGTAGAAAATAGTGTCTTGGTCCATTTTGTGCTGCTACAAGAGAATACCACAGACTTCTCACAGTTCTGGAGGCTGGGAAGGCCAGGTCGAGGTCCTGATATCTTGTGTGGGCTTTCTTGCTGCATCCTTGCACGACAAAAGGCAGAAGGACAACAGAGGACAAGCGTGTCCTCATAGAGCAGAAGAGTGAGAGAGAGAACTCACTTCCCCCAGCCCTTTCTTTTTTTTTTTTCCTTTTTGTCTTTTTTCATGTCCGGCAACGGATCGCAACCCTCAGTGTCGCGCCCGTACCGGACCGGGACCGGCAACGGAATCGCAACCCTCGGCGTCGCGCCCGCACCTGGGATCTGAACCCTCAGCGGGAGCACCGCCGCACTCCCAAGAGGTGCACTGTAGCAGTGCGCCACCGGGCCGGCCCTCCCCCAGCCCTTTCTACAGTGGCATTAATCCATTCATGAGGGCAGAGCCTTCAGGACCCAAACTCCTCCCAAAAGGCTCCACCTCCCAACACTGTTGTATTGGGAATGAAGTTTCCAACACATACATTTTGAGGAGCATATTCAAACCATAGCAAATAGGTATTCAAAACTGCTCACTGAGTAAATAAATGAATGTTAAGGCCAACACTGAGGAGTCGAAGTCATTTTCATAGGTACCAGGGTTATACACATGAGAAGAGATAGTCCCTTCCTCACGTTGTTCATGGTTTGGTGGCGACATGTACATGAACAATCACGAAACAGTGTGGTAAGTGCTAAGACAGAGAAGTGTATGGTACACAGGGACTCCAAGAGCCCATGGGGGAGGCAGTTAACTCATTTCTACGGAAAAATGAGTCATGAGTAGATGGAGTGGCATCTCTGAGCTGCATAGGAGGTAGGGTAGAGAGGAAATGACAGGAGTTTCAGGCAGAGGAAGCTGCAAAGGGTTCCGAGATGAGAAAAAGCACACAGTTCTTAGGACACAGAAGTTAGTTCTCTACAACTACAGCTGAGAGTTTAAGATGGAAAGAGGTTTTACATGAGACTGGAGATGTAACCTAGAACAAGTGTATGGAAGAGTCTCATACACTAATCAGCTAGTGAGTTTGAAAAGTATTTGGTAGGCAAAGGGAAGTCAATGAAGTCTTTTGCTCAGGTTAATGACTGATTTTTGTTTCAGAAAGCTTACCCTTGCCACAAGGGAGACATGGATTGCTCCAGTCTGGAGACTTGTAGCAAAACAGGCAGGAAATGGCAAGGTCCTAAGCTAAGGCAGTTCACGAGGCAATTGAATTATAAAAGCTAGGAGAGAGATCTTAACTGGTAATATGTATCTGTGAATAATCAAAATAAGGGCAAAAACACCTAACAGCATTTAAAACCACTCAACAAGTGTGTGTAATATATGAAAATCTGACAGCTGCTACCTTGGAAAACACCAATTCCAGCCTGTAAATGGTAAACTCACAAAGGAGCCTGAGGGGAAGCAGTCAGAGCCAAGAGGAAAAGTAGAGAAGGAGTTTGCAGGATCTCAAAAGAGAAAAGAGCCTTGGAGAGCTAATAGGGTCAAAAGTTGCAGACAGACTAAGTAATGTAGTCAGGATTTGGTACCTAGGAGATCACCAATAATCCCGAGGATGCACATTTCAGTAGAATTGAGGTCAAAGGAGAAACAAGACTGTGGTGCTTTCTGGAGTGAAATAAAAGTGAAGAAGCATTAACAGTGAGACAGGCATCTCTTAGAAGCACAGCACAAAAATCATGGAGAGATTTTAAACTATGGAAAGAGCTGAATGTGAATATTCATTCAGAAAAGGGACCAGGATGGCACTGGATCTCAATAACATGCCATGGAGAAACACTTGAAGGGGAGGCAGCTGCAGGAAATTTGGAATGCTTCAGATAAGTGAAGATGTGACGAATTTTGCCTGTCTCCAGGAGATGGAATTAGGGAAAAGAAAGCTGACACATAGACACAAACTTCAGCTCATTACAGAAAAACCTGCAGGATTAGAGTTCACCGACAGTGCTTAGACTTTACCCGATTATAAACTTCTTGTCTCTGAAGTATTAAGGCAGAGTCTGCCCAAATATTCAACAAGGATGTATAGGAGACATTCCAGCCTTTAGTAAAAATTTGGATTAGATTGTTTTGGGTATGTCCCTTGAACTAAAATTCATATTGCTAAGGTCCAAGTTATAAACTTTTTCACCTTCAACTTTTCCACTTAAAGACATAGGTTTCTGATACAGAGATTTCTCATGACCCGAGAATAACTTTATTTTTTTTTTTCCTTTTTGTCTTTTCTCATGTCCGGCAACGGATCGCAACCCTCAGTGTCGCGCCCGTACCGGACCGGGACCGGCAACAGGATCGCAACCCTCGGTGTTGCGCCCGTACCTCGCTCAGCCAGTGAACGGCTGGTCTGTATGTGGGATCTGAACCCTCGGTGGGAGCGCCGCTGTGCTCCCAAGCGGTGCACTGCAGCAGTGTGCCACCGGGCCGGCCCCCGGAGAATAACTTTAATAATGTCACTGATTATGTTTCACTAATATTGGCTGGAACATGTGGAAAAGGCTTTTGGAAATCTTTACAGAGATCAAATGCCTAATTCTTCTATTTCTTTTTCTTTTTCTCTCAATTTTGAACTAACACCTGAAGTGAGGATGTCTTTGCACTTGAGGATTACAGTTCTCATATTGGATAGAGAAGCTTAATTTCACAGATAATTATTTGCATAATAACAGCAAACATATAATTAATAAATCACTAGTAATTCTTTTTTCAAATATAGGTACCTGGCATCTGAACAAATGTTACCCAAGAGCAAGATTTTATTCTGGGAGAATGTGCGTTTGCTTACATTTTCTCATGCTTTCTTTCTTTCTCATTTTTATATGTACACACATATAATAAAATAAGGTAAAATGTATTGATAGGAGAGGAATGGCAAAACAAGTTTGAATCATAACTGTCATTCCTAATGTCCCTTATTCAATTCAGATAAAATGTTTTTATTAACCAATAAAATTTTATCTGTAAAATAATAATAAATGGCTCTTATGTGAGTAGGCATCCATGCAAGCACATTGTTAGGCACAGAATAAGAACTTAATAAACCCAAGTTTCCTTCTCCATTAAGAGATTAAGTGCATCTTGGGGTGAGGAGAATAAGGCCAAAGGTGGAGAATTACAGTATTAACTACTACAGTCTTTAACTTTGCTACATTTACAGACATATCAGATAGGTACAACTTCCCCCAAAGTAGAAACACTTATTCAAGGCTGTATGCAGGAGGCTGACATACTTAGGTACTGCTGTTTCGAACATCAAATTATTATACAATACGATCATCTTTAGCCTATGACCACAGATACTCCAATAACTGAGATAAAAATGTTGAGAATAACAGTGTAAGAACAACATATATAGAAGGGAAGTAACTACTCAGAACCCATGCATGAGCAATTACTTCCTTAATATTCTTAAGAACAGTGCCCCTTAGTGCTCTATAAACTAGGTCTACTATGACAGAAGCTAAAATGATTGCTTGGGAACCGCCAGACCATATCCAAGTGGCTTCTTCACAGCTTGTACAATATTCAGGCCTGCTCCAAGTGGCAAATAATATAATCATAAGTGGAAGGGAGTTCAGTTATTTGAACAGTCCCATGTGTATGTCCCACGGGTTTCTATTGATATGAAAATTGCTTATATAGTGAGTTTATGCTCCAAGTAGCTAACCATACAGAATGTTCTAAAAGAGGCAGCAGCAGTAGGTCAAACAGTCACTTACTTCTCAGTGTAGTGACTATGGTTCTGCTCAGTACAGAAAACATACTCACAAAATTTATATATGTATATTTTTTGAGTGCAAAAATAACAGTAGCTCATCATCTCACTGTTCATAAAGTACTCTGCTACATTAACATTTTTACTAACAGAGGCCTGTTATATTCCCCTCTACTGTTACTAAATATGGTAGTATTTAGTAACAGTGAACTATACTTCAATCTACTAAGCAGCTATATTTATAAAATGACACCTCATAGAGGTAATTAGAACTCACGCAACAGATTCATTGAGAATTATACTAAGTCTTTATATTGGTTTTGTCCTAAAGTAAAGAAATCTTGGGGGTTAATTAATTACATAAAGTTATTAACATCTCTGTAGTACATATACACACACATGAATATTGGTAAGTTCATAATCAAAATGTATTCACACATCTCTATAACCAATATAGAGACAGGAGTAAAACCCAGAGACAGAAAGACGAAAAATTATTTCAAATTAATAACATGGAATTTCTGAAATTCATATATATATATATTCTTTTTAATAATTTTTAACTGTTACTTTTATTTTTATTACAATGCTAATAATTAGCACCTTGCATGGTGCTAAAACAAATATCTAGAGAGAAAAGACAAACACATATAATCACCTCTGTTAGAGTAAAGGGAGGAGCCAATAGCAAGAATTTTTGAGCTTTGGAATCCATAAGTTTTACCAGTTGGAAAGAGTCAAAACAAAAGAGACTCAAGAGGAAAAGCCAACATAAATAAAAGCTTTTAGTTGTAAATAAATGTAGGCTGAAGCATGAAATCATGTATTTTTTCAAAAACACCATAGATTCAAAATTTTAGAACTGAAAGGTAACATATAGACCATCCCTAGGCCGAGATGGCAACTTCATATGCCTTCAGGAGATGGTAAGATAACAATGAACACAAAGGTGAAAATTGAAATGGGGTTTGCAGCAAAATGGGAGTGCAGGCTTCCCCAAACAAACAAACAAACAAAAATAAAAACACTGTTTTGGGTCAGAATCAGCAAGAGGATTACCTTAAGTGGATAAACCTTAATCAAGTCTACCCATATCATTTTTTAGATAGATGGGCAGAGGCTCATAGTGGCTAACTGACTTTCCTAAGATCACATAGCTAGCTAGTGGCAGAGCTAGACATTACTTCAATCAGTCAGCAAAATTTGAGCAATTACTATATACCAGGCTCCATTATGCATAAGAGAAAAAGAGTGCAACACAGGATGAAAATGGTCTTCATCCTCACAGGGCTCCAGTTCAGAGGGAGAGACAGGCAATTAAACAAGCACTTAGAAAAGCAAGAGACTGTGCTATGGCAAAGGGTTCCTGGTACTATGGGAACACAGTGCAGGAGCACCCACCCAGAAGTGACCTTAGGCATCTGCGTGTCAGCGACGTGAGTGAGAGGAACAGAGTGAGGCTGGAAAACTGCAGAGGAACACACGGAAGCAGGGCAATGTGTTCTTCTGAACTTCTGTCACTGCTATAGTGTCGAGTTAGTACATTATTTTTCACACATTTCATTAATGCTCTGTGAATTTATCCATTTCTAATGAAGGCCTTTCTCTCATAGCTCTAAAATTGCCTGGTTCTATAGGAATCTACTGAGTGCTTTCTATACACAAAGCACTGTGTCTACATATGGGGAAAACAGAATGAACTTTGCCAGTGCCGTCCTTCAACGAGAGACAGCCTAGGAGGGAGAAAAGGCGTCTACACTATCACATGTATACTAGAAGATAGCATGTTGGTTTCATGAAATAGTGACAGCAGAACCAAAATTGCCAAAATTACTAATAGAGAATGAATACAATAGGATCTGACACACTGTTTTGGGAACGGTAAACAAAACATGTTTTATGAACTGCAACATTAAGTTTTCTATGGATTATTATCTTTCCTTCAAAAGGAATTAATGTAATTGTTTTAAAAGTTCCTTCTTTTATGTGATGGTGATGCCCCATGTCTCCTCCTCCCTTCTGCGACTGGCATATATAAAATGGTATATTTGCAGAATTTGAAATTAATTGAGAACACTTTGATTAATTAATGTGTTATTTTCATGCTAGGAATTCAAAAAAATTAAACAACAGAGATTAACACAGGCAATTCCCTTACTATTAGAAGATATAATTTATTTTTGTAAGAGAAAAAACTTAATAAATAGAAATATATAAATAATCATGATGTTTTCTGCTTCAGAGATGCAATATCTAGTGCTATTCATATTCTAGGTTACATTTCATTTTGTCTGAAACACTTAAGCAATAAAGAAGATCAATCAGAATTTGTTTGGGCAAATTTTTCACCGGTACACTAATTCTATAATGTAACAACAGTAACATCATTGTATTTTAACACTTAAAGGCACTTATGCATCAGATATTGTTCTAAATAGTTTACCTATGGTATCTCATTTAGTCCTCACAACTCTACAAGGTAGGTGTTATCATTATTTCCATTCTATAGATAAGAATTCAAACACACAAAAAAACATGACATAACTTGCCCAAACTCATACAGCAAATAAGTGGAGTCAGGATTCAACGTAGGGGTATGACCTCAGAGTATATCTGTTCTCTATTAAGTAATACTATCCAACAACTTGATTTGGAGAGAATGAGACTGAATTTTCTGGCGATAATACCCTCTGTGGGTATTCAAAGTATTAGGCATTAGTTAAAATATATCAAGAATAACTAAAAATCTATTCTACCTTAGTGAAATTTCTACATGAGGTAAAGAAGGAAATGCAAGTTTTGTGCTCTTACCTGCTCCTTCCCAAGTTTACCGCTAGTAGGTAACTGATTACTAAAAAATGCACTTCCTGAATATTGTTCCCACTCCCATGTTCTGACACCAGAGAAACGGTCCTTACCTTCTGGTGAAGACAGCCTGATAATGCAGCAAAGGGGAAAATCATGCAAATCTAAAAGACTAAGGGTTAAAATGTAATATGACCTAATATGCAATAGTATTTTAGATAGATTTTAAGCAGTGGTTTCTTAGATATAACAACAAAAGCACATGTGACAAAAGAAAAAAAAACAGATAAACTGGACTTCATCAAAATTAAGAACTTGTATTTCAAAGGACATCATCAAGAAAGTGAAATGACAACCAACAGAATGGGCGAAAATATTTGCAAATCATCTATCTGAAAAGGGTCATGTACCCAGAATATATAAAGAACACTTTAAACATATATAAACATTTTTTAAATCAACTTTTAAAATGGAATTTCGAATAGACATTTCTAAGACAATTCTAAGAATTTGAATAGACATTTCTCCAAAAAAGATATACAAATGGTCAATAAGAACATGAAACAAATGCTCAACGTTGTTAGTAATTAAGAAAATACAATCTCAAACTACATGAGATATCATTTCACCACCACTAGAATGGCTAAAATAAAAAAGACAAAAATAGTAAGTGCTGACAAGAATATGGAAAAATTGGAGCCCTCATTCATTGCTGGTGGGATTATGAAATGGCACAATTGCTTTGGAAAACAATTTGACAATTCCTTTGTATATAAAATATAGGGTTACCATATGACCCAGTAATTCCACTTTTAGGTACATACTCAAGAGAAACGAAAACATATGTCCACAAAAGTTTGTACACGAATTTTCACGATGACATTATTCATGACAGCCAGGAAGTAGAAACCCAAATATCCATAAGCTGAGAAATAGATAAATAAATATGGTATATCTGTATAATGGAATATTATACAGCAGTGAAAAGGAATGAAGTGCTGATGCATGCTACAACATGGATGAACCTTGAAACATTATGCTAAGTGGAAGAAGTCAGTCACATAAACGACATATTTTATGCTTTCATTTGTATAAAATGTCCAGAATTGGCAAATCTGTAGAGACATAAAGTAGGCTAGTGGTTGCCTAGGACTGGTGGGTTGGGGCAAGGGAGGCTGGACACTAATGGGTGCAGGGTTTTTTTTGTTGTTGTCATTGTCGTTTTTCATGGGATGAAGAAAATGTTCTAAAGTTAGATTGTGATAATGGTTGCAGAACTCTGTGAACATACTAAAAGCCACTTAACTGTACACTTTAAATAGGGTGAATTCTATGGTATGAGAAAACTAAAGCTCAGTAAAGCTATTTAAAAAAATAAGTAGATTTCTTCCAAAGTCAATTCTGCAAAATATATCTCTATACTGGTAAGTTCATTTTTAGCCTGATATATATCAATATAAGCCATCTTGACATCTTTGTTATTTTTCCATGAAAAGTTACCTTATTTCTAAAGGTCATTCCCAGGACACACTAGCATCCTCTGGGAAGTTAAAATATTATAGTGGGGAAAAGATGCCCTCATTTTCTCAGTGATGAATCCGCTGTCGAAACCTTGCAGTCTAAACTCACCTGAGTCAATCCTAAACAAGGCATATATAATTTGAGAAGCCCCATTCCCAGTAGCAAATAAAGTCTAGATTTAATCTTGGTATCCTAGGTGCTGGTATACATTTAAGGCATCTATACACCAAATAAACCAAAATATCCTCCCTACTCTACCAGCACTAGAGCTCCCCACCCTACATGCTTTCCCCCGAATAGTAAACCTTTGATTCATTTATTTCTCCACCCGGGGCTGAATCCTCAATCTCAACTCAATTTCAGGGACACCAACACTCTCTCTAGCTCTTTTCATCCCTCTCCCGAAGGGGCTGGACAGATGGCTGAGCCCTCAGCTGCTTCACAGGGTTCTCTTCAAAATGGGATAGGTCTCTCAGGACCATGACACAGCCCTGCCATGTGCCACTATCTGCTCGTCATCACCCTTTAAATAGTCCTGCCAAATTTAGAAGAATAAAAGGGCAAACAAGGGCTCGGAAGAGGCTTTCTAAGGAAAAAATAGCCTAATAGATAACTGAATGTTGATTTCCAGGGTTAAAACTACAGCATGTTAAAAAAAAAAAAAAAATGCTACAGCATGTATTCATTAGATCTTTGTTGGCTTTCAACATCACAGATGACTCACTAAATTTGCTCTCCAAGCTGCAAATCATACTGTCTGCTGTTCTTCTCTCCACGATTTGCAAATATTTGAAGTTACTCAGAAAGGTGTTGAATTATTCTTGCCAAACTGGCAGCCTACGAACTCTAGGTATGCAGGAGGTACGCCTATACTTTATGTGTGATGACCCTGGACACCCTAAATATATTTGTTAGGCTCAACTAGATCATGAGAAAGACAACAAAAGCATTCATTACAATCAACATAACTCTCAAAAATTATAATCAAGGTGACAGTAATCTAGGCTTGCTCAAAGCCACAGAAAATTATCATTTCATGATCACTGGAATATGCCAGCACATGTGAAATACGAAGTGAAGATCATGCTTAAATTTATTAATGATGGAGTTTACCTAGTTTTATTTCTTCACTATGGTTATCATATCCAAGCACATAAGCAAAATTAAACTATCAATCACCTACTACTTAACTAAAACCTAGGGCAGTAATTCAGATATATAGATGTGAGGTTAAAAGAAGTTAAGACATTTGGAAAACAAGGTAAGATAATGAAAAGTCTTTACAAAAATTTCAAGGGGCAAAGATTTGCAGCATAATATTTATCTTGAAAGAAAAAAAATTCATTCCATTTTCTGGGTAAGCTTCGACTATGAACACCCGGGAAGAATTAATGACCGAAGTATAATCGTCTTTCCACTCTCCTCTTTCGTCTTCTTCATTCCTATAGGACCCTTAGGGGACATCTGCAGTCCTCCAATCCTTTATCTCTTCGTAAAATCATTTTATGTCTTCATTATTCACAGTTTAAATATATTATGACAATCCCTTCTCAATTAAGAATGAAAATGTTACAAACTGAATATGGATGAACAACTTTAATGGTACTATTGTCAGTTAGGTTTGCCTACATTTAAAATGCTCTTATATAACCTAAACTTGTGTAGTTATTCCTGATGAATTCTTGAGACCAATTTGGCTCCTGGAAATTAAAAAAATTTAATTTGTTTAAATAAGATTGACTCAACACTGCTTTTCTAAATATATCACTTTTTTTTTTTAAATCCAGGAAAAAAACTGGCAGGTTGAATGGACTTTCTGCATTGGGGAGTTACCAGGTTTCACCAAGTCTGGTCTCAATTCTACTAAAGCTTTCAGCTCTAGCCTTTATAAATATTTTAATAGAAATGTACTTTGCAGGTTTCACTAAAAGTATTTCAGGATGTCTAAGGATATTTTTAGTAAGTCCAACATAAATAAGATGATTAATGCATGTTAAGTTCCAGATACTTATCCTATCCTTCCCCATGCCACACCCCCCTCCCCAAAAACAAAAACAAAAACAAAAAAACACATTCTTTCTTCACTGGCTCTCTATTTATTTAAAGCCCAGATTCCTATCTCAACCTGGGATCCCAGTGGACTTCAGGAGATCTGAAAACCTTCAAAATTATACACAAAATTTAGTATATTGTGTTTGCATATTTTTCTGGGCAGAGTGACTATGGCTTCTATCTGATTTATCATTATTTTTTTATTTAGTATGTTAAGAATACTGGTTGAAAGAACACAAGAAAGTTCCGCAGAGAGAAGAAAGTACTCATGAAAAATGATTTTTCTCATTGGGGATTTCCTCGTCTTTATCCTTATCAGGGCACATTACAACTTACCAAGAAGACAAAGATCCTGAAGAATTTGAACCAACATGGCTACCGCAAATTTGGATATGTTTAGCTTTAATCCTACCACAACACTCTCTATTAAGATTGTTTATGAAATATAAATAATAATGCATGCAATTATTTCTAAAACACCTACAAAATTAATCTAGTAGCTTTAATTATTGAAACTGTGCCCATCTCTTAAGAATTAAGATATGGTTTTGCATATCAAGCCTTAAGGAAGACAAAGAAAGATAAATTTTATTATTAAAAATGTATGTCATTGAGGGAGAGTTCATAAAACCAGAGGAATGATTGGCTGCAGTAGTGGTGTGATTCTATGTGAACCTCAGAGAAGAGAAGAAATAAACCATTTAGAACTTAGTCATTGCTTCCATATGCATAGCCATTTCCCCGTAACAGATACGAATGTCTCTGGGAGAAATACAAGATATCAGAAGTATTTCTGACTGACCTACACTCACTTAGCAATTGCTCAAAGGTCAGTCAGATGAAAGAACCACAACAACTCCTGCTATTTATGAGGAAGCAGTTAGAAAGAGGGAAAAATAATGACTTATTTCCATATGGCATCATATATTAAGAATTCATAATATTTTCTTAAATAACTACTGTAATGTAAACATAATTTTCTTAAGCATACTAGGCACAGACAAAACTATGGCTATAGTAAAAAAACAAAACAAAAACCCTTTCATTTTGTTTAATGGACTCCTGCAGAAATAAAGCAGTAGGGTTCTCATAAAGCTTTGTGTTATATATATTAAATGCTGTCATCCCAGAATTCTTACATTTATTTTTCATATAAATTCTTAATGCCTCTATACTGTACATTTAAATAAAATTAAAGCTCCCTCTAGTGGCTAAAGAAGCTTTATTTTAGATTTGAATGGCTCCCCCACATCACTTTAATGGTTTATATCAGCAATACTGAAATTCTTGGTCTCAGAAGTTTTGTTTATATAGGTTATATCCATTATTATTAACCATATCAGAAATTGAAACTGATATTAAAAAATATTAATTCATTTAAAAATAGCTATAATGAGCCTATTGCATGTTAACATAAATAACATTGTTATATAAAAAAAAAACAACCTATACTTTCAAAACCAAAAAATATTGCAAGAACAAATCTATTGTTTTTTACTTTGTAAATCTTTTTAATGTGTGGCTTAAAAGAAGACAGCTGGATTCTCATAAATGCTTCAATATTCAATCTATTGCAGTATGTTGTTTTGGTTGATGTATAGTTAAAAAAAAAAAAACAGGTCTTACACAGATATGTTGTTGGCAAAAGAATGAGTAATTTAATAGCCTTTTCAGAAAATTGTGTGTGTTTTTCTTTAATACTACACCAAAACTTTACAGGTACTGTAAAGTGGAATCTGAAACTACATCAAAGTATTGTATTACATTAAAATCCATTGGTCTTTCACTTTGAATGGATCTTTTACCAAGCATAAAGTTTAACATCATGCACTGGTCATTTGGAAAATATTGCACTGAATTCTGCATATCTTCCAAATTTTGACCCATTTCATTATCAAAAAAATTACATTCATTAATATCACCACCCATCTCATCAGAAAAGTCTTTACATATTGGGAAGCTGTCCGAGTAACAGTGTTATATAAAAGTTTTCTGATACTTTTACATGAAAGCTTGAATTTTATCATTGGAAACAAATATTGTTAGTTGCCTCTTTGAAGTGATAGACTGACATTGTTTATTTTTGAGAAAACATGTGTGAAATACCGAACTATGAATAACAGTAGTTTATCTTCCAGTCATTCTTTTAAGAAGACATGATGTTCCAAAAAACGGCTAGTTCAGCTAGCAACTCAAGTAATCCACATGAGGCTTTCCTCCAGCCCACCCTTATGCTGGGATATGCAGCTGAAGTGCTTTATGCCTACTTCTCATTTCATCACATACTAAATATTTTTAAAAATATATACTAAAAAAAGAATATTAAAAAAAATATTCAAGGCTTGAGATTTAACATAATTAGTAATTTTTACTGCTTCTTCAAGGACATTCCTAAGTTGCCTCCTCCTCCTCTTTTTCTCCTTCTGTTAACATGCATGCATAGCAGTGAAGAATACAATCAGTTTGGTGCCAGTGCCTTGATTTGTGCTAAGGCACTAGCATTTTACTCACCACTGATTTGCACCATCATTGCAAATGTCAATTTAGTGAAAAGGACAAAGAGCACCCTAGGATTATTATGGGTCCCTTGACAGTGACTAGAAAATTTCAGGGGTCTATGAAGTATACTTGAGAACCAGAATTTACATAATATATTGGACTATAATATTGAACTGAGAGGCCACCTAGTTGGCTTCTTGAATTAACAGACATAAACACTTAAGTTTAGAAAGTCCATGTGATATATTCAAGGCCACACAGTTCCTATACAATTCCCAGTGCATTCTGCCTACAAGAAAGTACTTTAAATTCTGAGATTCTTATCCTGAATACATTTTTTAAAACAATTATGAATGTTAGAAAATGTCCAATAGGCTCTGCCATGCTCTTTAAGGGACCAAATCAAATTTTATTTCTGCTTTTTTTTTTCATATCATTCAGGGACTATTTAAGGCAAAACTTCTGTCATGAGTTGTATATGGATAATCTGGAAGCAAATAATTTTATTACTGGATTATAGATAGGATATAATTTTGACCTAAAATACATCTCAGAGCCAATTTTACATTACATCATTACTG
This sequence comes from Galeopterus variegatus, assembly GCF_000696425.1. Classification (NCBI taxonomy): domain Eukaryota; kingdom Metazoa; phylum Chordata; class Mammalia; order Dermoptera; family Cynocephalidae; genus Galeopterus; species Galeopterus variegatus. Next base: position 769,320 of record NW_007726255.1, on the reverse strand, counting down.
AAACATACTGGTTTTTAGTGTCTGATATTCTGTTTATAACAATTTTTCAAGAGTGTATGTTTCTATATTCTAGCTATAAATTGTTATCCATCATGTGATTATAGACTAAAAACACTGTCAACAAAGGAGACACAGAGTGCTCCACTAGACAGGTGTTGCTGTTATAAAAATAGCTATAATTGACAGATGCTATTTGAGTATCCAAGTTAAATAAAAGTGTATTAAGTGCTTTATAATACTGGAATCCAGTGATTTTAATAAGATGATTTTAGTAAGTCTTACCTACTTCTGATTTAGCTAGAAATCTCAATCAACTAGAGAAGCCCTAGACCCTAACTAAAGTACACATATAGGATGTAAGATTGCTTCTTTGGGCACATTTCAACACCTCCATATTCCTGCAGAATCTTTGTTCTGACCACCACAGTGTAGGGAGAAGTAGCAACTGGTGGAGGCTTATGGGGCAACTAGGCACAATTACCTACAGCAGCAAGAACAGCATGAACATTTTCTTATATTCCTGTCAGGCAAGAACTCCCACTCTTGATTAGAAAATATGTGGATTGGGCTTCCTTTATTGTTGATCCAGAAGGTCCAAAGCTTTGTCAAACTGCAGTTTCCAGACTTTGGGAGCACTGAGAGGAAATTCTAAACTTTGATTCCTAAACCCTTATTATATTGTGGGCCATGAGATTACCTAGTGTAGGTTTGCTAGGACATCCTCTTGGTCATTATTCATTGTACCAGTGCTTGAATAACATGAAAAAAACCTTTCTTTTTCTTGTGAGAACAACACAGGATGTCACATCTGAAGTATATATAATACAAGCACTGTTACTTTTTTCTTTTCACCTAGTAATCTATTGTAAATTGCATAGGGATTTCTAAGAACCATGAATTAACCCCGTTTTTTTGTTTGTTTGTTTGTTTTCGTTTTTTAAAAATAGATATCTAAAAATTTTATCATTGTGTTAGAATTTAATATAGAAACTAGGACAAAAACTGGATTCAGAGAATAGTGACAAAAAATAATTTTGGTATTGAAGCCTGTGTAAAGTAATGCATAACACATGCAATTTCTACTTTGACTTATCTCTCTGTAAAGGTAAGGGGTGGAAAGAATTTGCATTTAAATTTAAAAAGCACATGAATTGGTATTTACTAGTGAGATGTGCTTTGCTTCCTTTTGATAGATAATAAAATATTGATAGCAACATGTCTAAGAAAATTTGGAATAATACCATTTTAATTAATACCAATGTGAGGTGAATTCAAATTTATTTTTGAGGATATTCTTATTTATCACTTTCATATTTTTTTGAGTTAAATGATTTGAGAATTTTGACTATGTCAGTATATATAATATTTCTCAAGCTTATAAGATAATTACTCAATGTGCAATATTAAGACTGATGTAGTGAAAAAATCTAATGATTTGACTCATACAACGAATGCTTAGAAATGATTGCTTTAGATAGCAAATAATAACACACTAATTTGGAAAGAAAATTTTCATATGTTGATATTGTTTACAGTGAGGAAATAAGTAATTAGAATATTCTTTATTTCAAGAAAAATGTAGACAAAAATGACCATAGTAAATGCCTATTAAACATTTTTAAGTTGAAAACTTATTTACTAATATGTATAGGAATACCTTAAGAGTAAATTGAATTTTTAAAAATTCTCTTTAGATTGTAATTCTATTGGTTCACTGAACATTTAAGTGTAAGTACAGGAAACACTTGCACTTTCACTGTGGACTTAGAGCTGTAGCTCTGTGAAGTGCCTCAAACACTCTGAACTGCCTCAGCACCTGGTCCCAGGAGGACACAAAGCTCAGGTATGGAGAAGTGAGTGAACCAACAGGCTAGTGAGGTGATTCTCCTATTGGCTCCCTGCATGCCAACAAAACCCTGGAATGGCCATGGAGATATTCCTGCTCCCGGTAGCCGAGACACAACTGTTCTTGATGACTGGGTGTCCTCAGAATCATGCAGGTACTAACCAAGAGAAGGACAATCTACCTTTCAGACTAGGCACCATGTTAACCAGCAACTAGGAGGCAAGACAAAAACCAGTCCCACAAAGCACCAGTCCTTAAACGGTGGAAAATCTCACACTCATCTGGGACATGGATAACAATACAGAACACAGAGTCCCACCTCTAGAGATTCTGATTTAGAAGAGCTAGGACAAAGGAGGCTGACTTTTAACAAGTAACCGAGGAGATGCTGTTAAAAGTGGTTTCTTTTAACCAAGCTATAAGAAATCCTTTCACAGAATATATATAAGCACCGGGGGAAAAGTCCCTAAAAGAGTAGTTTGCTTAAAATAACTGAAACTTGTAAGATATTTAAAGTACAAATAGAGATCCCCAGAACATAGATTTAAGCAGTAACAGGTGAAAATCTTTTTCTGTGTGAGCGACTTGTCAATAAAACACATTGATGTATTTCTAAAATATTATCCAGTGGAATAAATTAAGTAGTAATCTCAGGTTGAAAATATTAAATGCCCTTTTGTGCTAAACATTTTTAACATGAGAAACAAAACACTGAAAAATATAGTACTACATTTGTCTTTGGGCCAAGATTGCTTCACATTTTGAGCAGAGAATTAAGTTTGCACTAAATATTGCCTGCCAGGGCTCCTTTCCAATTTCTATTTCATAAACATAAAGTATATTAAAGAAAAAGGACTCTATATTTATTTATACTATCAAACATGCCTTTCTTCAAGGTCTCAAGGGTAATGTTCAGAGAACAAGACCTATGAGTCAATGGAGGACAGCAGTGAGCTTGTTCCCTCCAACATATTATACTAGACAAGGAAACGGTGCATCTGTGATGCAAGGGTGGAGACTAAATTAAAGTCACAGTCTCCATGGAAGACTTAGATTCAAATCAAAACTAAAATTCATATATCTAAAATGTTTCAAGTTTTAAAGTCCCAGATAGGTGGCAATCTCCTCAAGAATGCTCAGTACCTTTATTATATAACAGCTACTCAATAAATGAATGAAAAATCTGCCTTTACTATATGCCAATGGTCAGGGAGAGGCAGTTGTATTAGAAAATGTTTAGGACTCTAGATTTTTTTTTTCCAGAGAGATAAGAAGTCAAGTAATTAAGTTCATATGTAAGCTACATAATGATTCTGGAGTAAGGAATTCCTACTAAAATGGCATTTTAAGCTTTGAAATTTAGTTATACTGTAAAAGGCAAAAACTTGAAAAATGGCTTTTATGGAATAGACACTTTTATCTACTCACCAAAGAGTTTTTTTTCTCCTCCTAGGCACCCAGGAAGTATATTTTTTTCCAGGCTCTTGCATCTAGATAGTGTTTGCACACAACAAATATGTGTTGCATATATAGTTAATTAATATGATTATATCCTCCCACCATTTTCAAGGACAGAAATGTTTAACAGAATTTTTCATCTACTTCCACATATATAAACTCACTTAAGGCCTCGGAATGTTCTGGAAAAGAAAAAAACAGTTTGGCAACTTTCTGGTTTACCTCCAGATTGTAACTGTTCCAGTAGGTTTGAATTTTCTCATACAGCCAAAATCATCAAGATCAAATGTTCAGGCTCAAAAGTAAATACATTAAATAAACAAAGAAACAGAACTACCAATTTTATTCATTCAAACAAACACAGTCTTTTAAAACAATCACACAAAAATGCAAAATTATACATACCGGGCTGTTAATCACAGCACTGTTTATAATGACAGAAATCAAAAACAAAACAAACAACAAAAATGTTTGTATGTTTATTATTAGGGAAGAGGTTAACCAAGATGTATAACTTTTAAATAAAAAATCCTATACAATTCTGATCTTCACTTACTAAGATAGAAATAGATCTACAATGTTTTAAGGGAAACAATGATATCTAGAATATGTTTCCATTTCGATCTTCGTGATTATATATTTAGGAGAACATACACCAATATGTTAAGAGTGTTTACTTTTGAGTGGAAGGATTATGGTCGATTTAAATTAGTCTCTATGTTTTCCTGTAATTTTTCTATTTTTGTAAATAAACTTATGTTTCTATTATAATATTAAAAATAAAGCTATTTTAAAAATTGCTACCACTTCAAAGGAAAGTTCAAGCAAAATATTTTCTACGGTAACAACTAAGTCAATGCATAAATTACCAAGTATTTCATTATTTGAGTCATTTTACTTCAATTCAGCATTCTGCTTTGAAAGTTTGTGGTATTTTAACTTTGCCACCTGACTAAATAATTTTCTCAATTAGCACGTAGTCTGCTACTTAAAAGCAGCAGATTCACCTTTCCAATGATGTAGAATTCTACCTACAGCATTCTTGTATTTTCCTTCCTCTAGCTGAATTTGGGCCAAAGTAATACTTATATTTAAATGAATCTACCCTAGAAATAGTTGGATTTCTTGTTAATATGTTTGCAAACTAACATCATCTAATAGAACCTCTAGCCAAAATCTAAGAATAAATGGAGAAAATTCTTGAGCTTTAAAAGCAAAGCAAAACTAGCATAAACTATTTTAGAATGTTAAAAACAGGTGCTTGTTCAAAGTTTCAACAAATGTGCTGGAAAGAATGGATATCCAAATGGAAAAACAAAAACAAAAAAACAAAAACCACTGGCCTGTACCTCGCACTGTACACATAATCTATTTAGGTCTAACTAGAAATGTAAAATATTTGTATTTATAAAAGCTAAAATTATAACACTTCCACAATAAACACAGGGGAAGATCCTTGAGGTAGACAAAGATTTCTTAGACCAGACATATTAAATATAAAATTAAAAAAATAAAAATTATGAATTGGACTTCATCAAAGTTATAACTTTTGGTCTTCAAAAGATGTCATTAAGAAAATAAATCGGCAAGTCAGAGATTGGGAGAAAATATTTCCAATGCATGTAATGACAAAAACAAACCTGTATCCAAAAGCTAAAATGTAAAAAAACGTTTTTTAAAGCTGAATAGTAAAAAGAAATTCAACTCAATTGAAAATGGCCAAAAGAATTGAACAAGTATTTCATCAAAGAACATATACTAATGGCCTTTAAACACATGAAAAGATGTTAAACATTAGTCATCAGGGAAATGAAACTTAAAACCACAGTGAAAGATCGGTTTACAGTCATTAGCAGGGGAAAGAGTAAAAACAGCCACAACAAAACACTGACAATACCGAATTTTGACAATGATGTGGACGGAACATCTAGAACTCTCATATATTTCTGGTGGGAGTGCAACCACATTGGAAAACAGTTTGGCATCCTTATAAAGTCAAACATACACTGACCGTGGGATCTAGCAATTCTAGTCCTAGGTATTTACCCATTATAAATAAAAGTATGTCCACAAAAAGATTTGTACAACAGTGTTCACAGCAGCTTTATTCATAATAACTACAGACTAATCAACCCAAATGTCCAACAACAGGTGAACAAACAACAGTAGTATAGTCATACAATAGAATACTACTCAGCTATAAAAAGAAATGAACTAAGGATCCACACAAGTTGAATAAATTCCAAAAATATATATAGAGAGAGCAAATACAGACCATATGATTTCATTTATATTAAGTTCTAGAACAGGCAACACTAACAGATAGTGATAAAAGTCAGATCAATAGTTTACTGGAGAGAAGGTGGTGGGAATTATCTGCAAAGGTACATGGGGAAAGTTTCTGGAGAGATGGGAAAAATGTTCAATATCTTGATTGTGGTGGTTGTTAAATGTGTACACAGACCTGTCAAAACGCACCAAATGTATACTTAAAATGTAGGCATTTTACTGTATATAAATTATGCATCAATCAAGTAAGCAAAAATAGATGTGTGGCTATGGGGATTAAAAATAGAGAATTCCTTGCATCAGAATCACCTAGAGGTCTTCTTAAAATAGAGTGCTGGATCCTACCCCAAGTTTCTGATTCAGTGGGTCTAGGGTGACGCCTCAGGAATTTGCATTTCTAACAAGATCTCAGGTGATGCTGACATTGCTGGTCCAGACATCACACTTCAAGAACCACTGCCTTAGAGGTAGACAACAATGATTCCTAAGTTAAGACATTAGAGTGAGGAATTTCAGTTGTAGCCAAGAAAGCCTTGCTGCTGTTCGATACAGAGCAATTGTTAAAGCTGACATCCATACATATACCTATCCATTTAGTGGGAATAAAGTTTAGCATTTTGAGTCATTTCCTGAAAAAAATAAAAGTAAGCTTTTTATTTGCTTTTATGGGCCCAAGAAGTCCCTGGAAATTCATAAACAGAGTCAGCAAATCCTCTGAAATTAAGTGCAAATTTTTTGTGTGCATGCTCTTTTTTTCCTCTGGAGAGAGGGCCAAGATTTCATCAAATATTGAAATGAATATGATCAAAAAAGATTAAGAGGGACTAAAGTAACTCTATGGGTATCCTTTCAGTTTTTAATTTTTATCCACATGTGTTTTCTTCATAGATAAACAGTAGGAGCCCATGAAAGCTTACGACTTTATTTTTTATTTATGCTGAGCACTCAGAAGTTTTAGATTTAAGACTTGGCATAAAAATTATGTAGGTCACTGACTGTAAAGAGGAATGAATAGGGGTGCACCATTAAAAGAGTAACAAGTAAAGGAAAAGCTTCTGAGAGTTGCCAGACTTTTCAGAAGTGTAATTTTTTTTCAAGTAAAATTAAGATATTCTTAATTTCATGTTATACCCCCACCATCCTCCACTATTCCTAGTTACAATGTAATCAAAACAAATATTAATGTAAAATTAATAACTATATTATGTGGCTTGGGCAACATACGAACAATAGAACATATATGGATATAAGCATTTTTTATTTGTGGAAATAAATTTTTATGTGTAGAATATGCAAACATCATCTATGGTTAGGATTATTTCATACATACTTTAGCATTATTTATAAGCATTTTTAATGGAACTGCCACACATACTATCAGAATGTAGTACATCTCTCTATTCATTGTCTACTATAATTCCCTTTATTCCTTACAAAAAGAGATATATTTTCAGTTTCCTGCCTCATCTGTTCTGTATCCTAGACACATATTTAGGGGGTTATTGTAGTTTCTCAGCAAACTACTAGAAATTTTGTTATATTCAATTGTTTTCATGAAATGGAAAAAAACTGCAAACAATCATAGAGCCTAACCATCAACAGATTTAGTAAACAGATTTAGTACACTAATTTCATAATCTGCTCAAAGGCTCTTTCAAATATGTGGTCCATTGACTGATGTTTTGTAACATAGAGATGCATAGAAAACAATGTGATGGTAAAATATTATGACCACTATTAATTCTTTCATTCTATTTTATAAAAAGATCTGACTTATTTTTCTTCATGCTTTTCAACAGGTGACATATATATATATATATATATATGTTCATGGTCTGGGTATCATAAGTATGCTAAGCTCTTTAATGAGATAAAAAACAAATTTTCTCTTATCTGAACACTGTTTTTTCCCCCATTTTAAAATCTTTGCATAAAATCACCTTGCAGAGTGATATTCTTTTCTCTCCCTTCTTGTCTGAGCTGTTGCTAACAGCTTTTAATTTGGGAAGTCTATCTCGAGTTTACTGCGCCTCGCTGGTTTTAGCTCAATTGTTTCTCTAGCCAGCAGAGCATTTCATTTCTCCTGAAGGTCACTGCAGGCTGCCAAGGCTTTGAAAACATACCATCTTTTCATTCATGCTGCAATCTAACCCTGCAGTGCCATTAAGAGAAATGGAAGAAGGCATGTGACTTTTTCTATCAACAATTTTTGAATTTATTGTAATATAAAGGGAATTAGGCCACAAGTGAGCAAGGATGCTCCATAACTCCATCTTTTTTCAAGGCAATAGAAATTATTTTATAATTTAGTAGTTTGCCTGTGCAAAGATAATTATTTGTATAAATTATACCATAATGTCATCTGCTTTTGGAAGTTACTCTTCCAACCATATCGCTACCAGTTGCAATAAACCAATGATGCAGGAAGCAGCCCCGATCTAAGGACACTCGTAAAACCAACACTGCATTGGCCATCTGTTGGAGGAGGGATGGCATTAAATGTAATGTGGGCCTGGAACACATCCAGTATTGTTTATTCTGTCACATATCAGATGAGCACTGAAATCAAGTTGATGATTTTTTAATTCCAAGGGGACAAGAAACGGAGAGCAGAGAGGGGAGATGATTCCAGATATATCCAAAAGTGTTTAAGTGACAACTTGATCCAAAAAGCAAAAAACAAACAAACAAAAAACAAAACAAACTCACAAAAGCAGATGATCTCCAAGAAAGAATAACACACATTATAAGTGCCAAATATTTATATTATTGGGCTAACAAAAATACATTGTAAATATTACTTCTATGTTCTGAAGTTAATGTTGCTAGAAAACATAAAGCTCTCTTAGACGAGGAAGTTAACTGAATCATCAGCATGAATTATTTCAAGATTTTAAAGGCAAGAAAAATTTTTTCTATATTTTAGATAAGATAAAAATGTTTTAGATTATTTTATATGACAGTGTTTTAGATTAGCTTACTTGAACGAGACAAGACAGTGAATCATGAAGGTTTTTTTGTTTGTTTTGTTGCTGTTGCTTTTAAGTTCCAGGACAATGAAATTATTGCAGCTTGTTACACAGTTAGTTTGGGAAATAAAATGAGATTTTCCTTTCAAGAGCAAATTATTTTAGCACTTTTTAATGGGAAACTCACTGGAATTTAGTTCAAAGATCTGATTTAACATCAGATTTTCCAATTATTACTGAGGTGACTTTGTGCAAGTAGTTTAATTTCTCTGATTCTGGTTTCTTTAAGACATGAAAGTGTCAAACAGGGAATTTATATCCAACATCTCTCTGAAAGCTAAGACAGCATAAAAATGTAAATAATTTCATTCTCAGTTTTGGCAAAATATATAGGTCAATCTTGGTGGAAATACCCTTAGGATTTTTCCCATTCCCACATAAAAGTGCCCTCTTCTTTCCCAAATGATCTTTTCTTCCTGCATTAACTAACAAAGGCAATCTTTAACACATCTCGAGTAAACTGAAGCATGTCGTCCAGTTATAGATCTCCCTTAAGAATGAAAGAGCTAAATGAAATGCAAAGGAATTCTACTGTAGTCTTAAAATCACGATAGGAAAAGCATTCTTTCTTCAGGGCTTTGGGCAAGATCTATGGATATATTTGACTAGTATATTCTGATGTTTTGGTTATTCCAGGTTTAATGAGAAAGCCATTTCATGCATCCATCTGTTCATTTAACAGATATTTACTTCGTACCTATAGTGATAGGCTAGGCACCTATCTAGCTGGGAACAAAAGTGACATGGTGCCTGCCCTTTAGAGCTTATGCTGTAATTGGAGAGTGACACCAAGATCAAGTAAACTGAAATATTCACAAATTGTCCTAAGGGCTATGAAGGAACCCCAGAGTAATGATGGTGAGTTTGGGTTAGCTGGAGGGTGGGAAAAAGTCATGGGGGCAAGGTGGCTTCCTTCAGATGGGGTGGCTGGTGATATGACTTCCATATCATCAAAACATAACACACACACCAACAAAAGAAAATGAGATGTCCTCATTAATATCACTTAATTCAAATGCTCAAATTAGAATACTTTGTTGGGTAAACTGAGTTTTTCTCAATTTGAAAGTTTGAACTATCAGCTCTTACACATATAACTGGCGAGAGTTAAGCCCTCTGCAGTGAGAGCAGATGCCACCCAAGATCCCCTACCCTGACCTGCCAAGGCTCATTAATCTCCACCATTTAACACCTCACTATTCATGGCTCCCCATCCTCGGGAGTGAACTACATTCTGCCCACTTCGTGTACGGCTTATAATATAAGGTGATCAATTAGGAAAAGCTGTAGTGTCTACACTAACCAAAAGCATGGTACATACATATGCTTAAAATTTCTTAGTAAAGCTTCAACTAAACTTCAGTCCCTTCTTCACTCATATCAAAATCTATGTGGATTATTTTTCTAATTTATATACCTACTCATCACTGAATTGTTCCAATTGCTATTTTTTCTCCCCCTCTTGCCTATTGTCAGGGATCTAATCTCAGACTCTTTAAGCAGATTTTTTTCTTTTTTTTTAATAACTGTCTGACAACAAAAAACTGCCCTGGGCAAAATTATAATAGTAAAATATAGGTCATTGATTCTGCCCATCAAGCCTCTGCACACCATTATTTCCTGTTTCTATATACAAATCTATTCTTTTGAACTGCTTTTCCTTTAGCTCTGTATAACTAATGGCATCTTACCCTCATCACTCTCTTGCAGGCTATACCCTAAGCTTAGAGCATCCAACATCATGGTTACAAATAAGAGCTCTGGCATCAGCAGACCTGGTTCAAATACCCACTTGACCTCTTACTACCTATGGGACCATGGACAAGTAAAGGAACCTCTTGGGCAAATAGAAGCACTTATCTCATCAAGTTGTTATGAGCATTAACTAAAACATAAATCACTCAGTACCATGCTTGGGCCCAGCAAGTGCTCAATACCTATTACCTATTATAATTTCATAATCTTTTTCCAAAAATGACTAAAACATCACTTTTATCATCTCCCATCAGCCCCCAAAAGAAAGAGGACAGGTAGTCCTCTTGGTAGTCTTGTGTTTTGTTCTGCTTTATTTGCAAAAAAAACCCCCCAAAACAGTGGCCATATACAGATACAGTTTAAATACACATCCAATTTTATGTTTGTGTGGCCTCTACTTAATGTGACACAGGTTTATTTGTATGTCTGAAGATATATATTCCAACCTCACAGAGAAAATAAGAACTCAATCTGTTTAATTTTCTTAAGCTTAATACATTTCTTTGGGAATATCCAATTTACATGTACCATTATGGAACTCTTATGATTTAGATCAACTTCTTTCATTTGGGTTCAAAGACGTTATTGCTGGGAATGGTTCCACAGACAAATATAGCTTAAGAGAATGATTTGTACCTTGAAGTTTTTTATAAACTTGACTTATATATATAGTATAGGCTCTGGTTACCAGCTGTCAAAGTCCACTATTTCCAAAGTCCATCTATGGTTATAAACATGTTGATGCCTTTTGAAGGCCACTGCAGAAGTCTTAGTTAAAAGCCAATGTCATTTCCTCATTTTGTAATTATACATTTGTTTCTCTTTTTTGATACCCTTGAATATATATACATGTATATAATGTGTGGGACAACTTAATGTTATTTTTCCAGAGAGTACACATCTTGCTTTTATACTTAACAATTATGATGTAAATCATTTCATATTTTTATTTTAAAGTTCTGTCATATTCTTTCTTATTGGATAGTACTTCACTGTATGAATATACTTTATTTCATCAGATCTTATCAATAGGCATTTAGGTTTTTTCCAGTCTTTTGCTACTACAAACAACATTGCAATAAACATTAACATGTATGCAATAAACACCTGCACACATGTGTATGTCCTTAAGTACCTCATTCTTCTTTCTTTGTTGTTAGTGGTTTCACCATTACCCCAATCAGGTTTAGAATCTCATTATCTCTCTCACCCTTCTTCATAATAATGGATAGAACATCAAGTTCAGTCAGTTCACTACTTGCATCCAGCCTTCTACTGGAGGGGAAGACATGGTGATAATCATAAGATAACTAATAGAACTTGTTCTTGAGTGCCTACAAGACATTCTCTAGGAAATCTCTTAAAAATTCTTGGAGGGGTGGGTAGTTTGTAGGTGATTGCACCGTTCTCAGGACTTAATATACATTACCTTTAATTCTTACAATTCAAAAGTTTTTACTATTCCCATTTTTCACATGCAGAGACTGACTTAGGTCAAATTGGGAATTTGATCAAAGTTACCAAATAAGTACTGAGGCCAGTCTATGTACCTGGATTCTCTAACTTCTAAACCCACGCTCTATCCTCAAATCTGTAATCTCTCTAATGCATGATATTAGTCTTTATATGCTGACTCATTATGTCTCCTGAATCATTCGGAATCAACTCAGTGTACACTCATTCAGGGGGGCTATTGAAATAACTCCTATGCTTACCTTCTGTCATTCATTCCCCTCATTCTCTGAATAACCTCCCAGCAATACTAATTCCAACTACATCATAAAACGGCTCTTTCAATCTAGTATTCATCATCTGGACCCGCTTCCCTTCTCCCCCATTGGTATCTCCACCATTCAGGTAGCCACGCCAGGGTGTAGGCACTTCCCAGCCTGGTGTGTGTGAAATGAGGAAATGAGGAGGGAGAGGAAGGCGATGATGACCGAGCACTCCCTGCCCCTGCCCCTCCCTCAGTCAAGCGGCTTTATCTTTAACTGCTTTATGTATAGAGGAGGGGGTGTATACTGTCGTATTTGGGAAGAAAAAGAAAATTGCACAGGTAAAAACAAAATAGAAAACCATTAATACAGAGGTGGAAATACCAGCTCTGTAAGGACAGGAGCATTTTTGTTGCTTCTTCACTGCAGAATCCTCAGTACCTAGAATAGTGCCTAGGAGATGCTCGATAAATATTTTTTGAAGGAATTAATAGATAAATGGATTTAATTAAGTTTGGCTCCATCTAGGTACTAACTGAAACTTTGGGCAACTTACCCAACTGCTATAAACCTCTTTTCATTTTTTACTTTTTCCTTCACCCCAACACAGTAGCATTGTGAATAATAAAAACGTAGAGTACCTAGCATGGTGCCTGAAACATTCTGCTGTGGTTTGAATGTCTGTCCCTTCCCAGACTCATGTGGAAATTTAAATGCCATCGTAACAGTATTAAGAGGTGGGACCTTTTCAAGGTGATTAGGCCATGAGGGTCCTGCCTTCATGAGTGAATTAATTCCATTATCATAGGAGCTTGCTATCACCACGGTGGGTTCCTTACAAAAGGACCAGTTCGTCTTCTTTGTCTTTCTTCTCTCATCCCCTTTGCCCTTCTGCCATGAGATGATGCAGCAAGAAGGCCCTCAACTCCAGAACTGTGAGCCAGTACATTCCTGTTCATTAAAAACGGCCCAGCCTGTGGCATTCTGTTACAGCAGCACGAAACATGCTAAGATACATTCTAACCTCTCACTTTATTACTCCCTCTATATCAAAAACTATTTGCTGTTTCATAAACCTACCTTTACCTGGAATTTTCTGTCCTCTTCTCCTTTTAAATTTCTCTTCATTAGCATGATTAAAAGTTTTTCCCAGAATCTTTCTCAATTAACCAGGTTAGAGATAACAGCTCTGTCTCGACCACTGTCTTTACTATTGTCTGGACTCAGCACTTTTTTCAGGCTTGGGTTATTGCTCTCAGAGTCTTATATTCCCTGTAAGATTATAAACTCAGGAAGTTGGGGACTGATTCCATTGCCCTCTCTCAACAGTTGTTGCTAACAGTACAAGTGACTATAAAGATCTTTCAAAATCTATCTAGCATAGGGCTGGCCCATGGCTCACTTGGGAGAGTGTGGTGCTGATAACACCAAGGCCCCGGGTTCGGATCCCATATAGGGATGGCCGGTTCGCTCACTGGGTGAGCGTGGTGCTGACAACACCAAGTCAAGGGTTAAGATCCCCTTACCGGTCATCTTTAAAAAAAAAAAAAAAAAATCTATCTAGCATAATATCAGTATAATATTAACATCAACATAATATAAAATCTACTTCAAAGTATTAGGTTTGGCACAATATACAGTGTTCTGCAAAGTGTACATATTGATGTATATTTTTATACACAGACAGACACATGTATATCTGTGTCTGGCATTTGACTGCTTATTTGATTACTGGAATTTGCCTATATCCCATGGTAAAGGGAGGTGAATAAAAATAAGGCTAGTACGGCACCTTTGGTCACTTAATAATTTAATAACTCAGTGACTTGATAGAACAATCTTTCAGATTAATTATTAAAATAATACTTACACTAAATGGAAAAGCCACTTTTTTCTTACAATCACTACTGAATATACTTTTCTCTGTACCATTTAGATTAATGTAGTATATAACTTTTTTCATTTTTACAGTGCTTCACAGTATAGAGGGACAGCATGTTCAATTCTTGTTAGTAGCATTAACTACAGGTAGTAGAATTGTTAGCCATTTCATAATTTCTATCACCAGAGTCAGAGAAGAAAAACTCTCTGTGCCTGCGAATGTATTTCCTGTGCAACCAAAAACTAAATGTGGTTTTAGAGTAGCAACATAATATGTCTTTGGGAATGTGTATATATTTTCAATGTGTTTTACCCTAATCCTCAAACTGAATAAATCTATGGTAGCTGACTGGCTTCAAAGCAACTTAACCTTAATTTTAAGACCATACAAAAAATATTGTCTGCACAACATTCCCTAATCAAGTTTGAAAGAGACAGATGGGCTTGCTTTTTCCCTGCACCATGTTTATAGCCACAATCCACATTTTCTCACATAACACATTAAAATAATCAGCTGCAGAACTGACATCAGAGAAGTGATTCCAAATTCTAAATATGTATTCTAAATTCAAAAAGGCAACAGTGCAGCCTATAAACTCCCTGTTAATAATGACCAAAATACATTTTAGCAAAAGAAATAAATGTGAAGAAACCTGTTTGTGAAAGGACAAGAATCCTGGAGGTCATTTTGGTAGAAGCTGCTAAGGTAGCACTTGAGAAAATTCCTGGCAGCTTATTTCCCTTTATTCTGACATCTGTAATTCCCAATATCTCTGAAGGTTTCCTTGACTGACCCACTAAAGAGATGAGATATACTATTAAGATATAGCAAGTATTCATACCTAATGGCATAGACAGTATTTAACTTTCCAAATATGTACTGCTCCTCCCTGGGGGAGAATTATATTTCCTTGCCTCATCGATGTCAGATAGGGCCATAGGAACTGATTTGGCTAAAAAAATGAGCATGAGTGACTTGTGTCACTTCCGGGGGAAGCTTTTAGAGCCAGTGTGTTCTCCACAGTGATCTCTTTTCCCTGTGCCACAAGATCAATAATGTTCCCAAAAAAGGTTACTCTGATGGTTGGTGTCTCAGAGTACAGACAACATGGGACAGAGCCCCCCCAACTTGCAATGGACACATAGTGAGAGGAAGGAATGCATCTGTGAGGTGTTAAGCCATTGAGACTGGTCATTTGTTACCTCAGGATAATGTAGCCTATTTCCAACTAACACATGTGATAAGGACCCATACACCAGAATGAAGGGGGGCTCTTCTACATGAAAGGTGAGAGGGAAAAAACAAAAAGCAAGATTATTATTGGAATGAGAGAAAGACAGCATATGTAAAACTGCCTGGCACATATTTAATGACATTTAAAATTATGAAGGGGTTAACAACTCATCTTTGGATGACAATTAAGTGTGTGTGTTTGGAGGGGTGGATATAGGAAAAATTGTTAATCTGTTTATTAGTACTAATAGTGCAGGACTGCTTAAATTTTATCCTCAGAAATCAAAGGATATCTCATTGTAACCTACAGTGGGCAACATGATTGGTGGCAGGGGTCATGGATTTATGAAATCAGAAAGCAAGGAGTTCAATTCCTATCTCTACTTCTTCCTAACTGTTCAACTTGGAGCAATTTAATTGCAGCTGCAGTTTCCTCATCAGTAAAAGTATAAAGTGGAACCTATTTCACAGAATGATTCTGAAGATAACAGATAATGCACATGACAGGTCTAATGTGGTGTGTGGCATACAGCGGCTGCTCAATCCAGACAAATCTTACTTCACACTTTCCTTGTCAATAAATGGAAATCTAAAGTATACAATGGTATACAGGGTATAAAGCCATGGTGGCCTAGGGTTGGTTAAGAAGTACTGGTTTAAGATTTTGGATCTTAATTTGGGACAGAGGGTATGTCCAGGATTCTCAAAAGTAAAACAAAGTTTTAACTTTAGGGCCAGAGAGATCTGGAGGGCTGTTTTGGAGGGACATTGAATCAGGAGGTGAGCAGCAGTGCTGCTTCCTTCTGTTAACAAAGACATCCTGAGAAGACCCCAGCAGGGGAAGTGGCGGGTAGGGGCATGGGCTGGCTTCTTCCTGCCCTTCTTAACTCCTGAGACTGTGAGATTCAAGGGGAGAAAGAAAAGGAAGGAATTTGCATGAGACACAACCTAATAGAAGAGTTGCTGTGTACTGCTATGGTCATTACTGCACACAAAATGTAACTGTGTCAATATGCTTACCTGCTCTGGTTAGATGACAGGTCTCACTGGTACAGAACTTAATGCCTGGGTGAGAAAAATCAGAAAGCTTCTAAGATTCTGGATCATATGGGAAAGTATACCTGTGATCTCTCTAACATCTTTTCTGAAAACTCTCATTTCTAACTTGGCTCTGGAGGGGCAAGTAGTTTCTGACATAGGCAGGTTTCTGGTTTCAGCTCATCACTTTTATTCATCATTTGCACATGGCTTTTGACATTTAATCACAGTACAGTGGAACAAAATCCTTGGACCTAAAACATTTTGATGCAACATTAACTTGATGGCTCTAACTCCGAGTTTTAAAAAATGAATACCCTTCCCCCCAAATTATTTAATCATTATGTAGACTAGGATTTATTCTCCAATAGTTTCTTGCAAATATTTGTCCATAAAAATAAATTCTCTTGTGCATTTGAGGTGTCACTTGTTAGTTACTGACTTGTTTTTATGTCCTTTGCCTTTTCTAGGCAAAGCCTACTCCAATTTTTGAGACAACTAGTCTAGACAGTCTATCAGCAAACTCTCCATACAGTGACATTCTAAAAGAAGACATTCAGCCAGCATATTGGACTCTGCAGGCCTGAACAAACCCCCTTTACATCTTTCTCTCATTTAAACCAGTCTATGGGATTGCTCTCTTATGCTTTCTAGTGATTCCAATTTCTGATAATGTGTCTCATCCTACTTAAGGGATATTATAGGATAAGACAACTCTAGTCATATGGGTAGTCAGTGAAGTACTGTTAAACTAGGAAATGATGGTTATACATGCAAAAGATGTCTACAGTTGATTCCAGGCCAATAGTCAGGAACAAGGAACATTTAAACAAAGATTCTAAAAAGTCCTTGGACGTGAACACTGAATGACTCAGTCTAATCTCCCAGTTTCTGAATGAATGGACTGTTACGTTTAGCATCTGCAGAAGATTCATGAATCCTCTGCCATAAGGAGATTTGGCTTGAGGCTGAGACCCAAGAGGTTTCTAAAAATCTGCTTGATGGGGTTATCAAGTTATCCAGGCACAACTGATGAAGGATTAAAATAAGAACCTACGCAGACCTCAAAAGTAGTGTAGGCTTTATGACAAAACTGTTCCTGTATAAAAATGGAATAAAGGTATTTCAGCCCAATATTGATACAGATTTGGAAACTGATTCAAAAACATGCTGGTATCTCCTTGTTAGGGTGGGTTGGGTTTGGGGAACAGTTTCTCTAGGAGTTTGGAGAGAAAGATAGATTTGGGATATGAATGTTATGCTTATGAAACATGCACAGAGACGGAGAGAGAGAGGTGTCTCCAAGAGTTTTGCTGCATCCTAAGGTGCAAATTACCTGTTTATTATTTTTCTCTGTCAAACTAGTGTTTCTACAACTTGCTGTTAAGACAGGTTTCAAGACAAAAACAAAAAATTAACCAAAACAAAACAAAAAAGAAAAACAAACCCACTCAGTTTTGTGCAGGTATATGTGGTCCCAGTAAGTTTTGCTGAGATTACTTTCTGCTTAGAGCTGCTAGAATGACCTCAATGTTTACCTACTCCTGGAAGCTCTTCTTCTATAACACTTCATATACCTACAATTTCATTTAACAAGTGTTCACTGAGCACCTACTACTACACATCAGGCAATATTTTAGCATGCTTAGGCTACATAGGTGAACAAAAATTCTTGCCCTTGGTGGAGTTGATATTGTAGTTTGTGAGAAGGGAGAAAGGACAATGAATTAACCCTTATTTAATTGTAGTCTAATGATTTAGTTTCTCACCTGACTCCTTGAAGCCAGAGGACTGTGCTTTTTTCATCTCTACTATATACAGTAGGCCCTCAATAAGTATTTGCCTAATGACTGAATATGGAATCCTGAGTAATGACAACGTTAAAAGTTGAAGACATTCTTAAAAGAGAACATTTGAGCCTCTATTCCTCAGTACTAATTTATAAACTAGCACAGTAATTAGAGCAGTTGCCTAGTAGAGTCTCCAGTTTTATAGATCTAATTTTGGAAAGTTTTATAGTTGAAACACTGAGTTGTCAAACATACCCAATTGCAATGATAACAATGCTTCTTTTTAGTCAATGTCCTTGAATCCTATCAACTTTTTTCAGTGAAGAATTTTCTATTCTTGGTTGGTATCTAAAGCACAAAATAAAAATAAACCTCTATTCTTAACAGGATTTAAACATCAGAATATTATGACTCAGTAAGGCTTTAAAATTAGGGTGTTAGTGAAGCTTTGTGGTTTAGTATTCAAAATAACTCTGAAATGGTCTTAACTGAATGCCCATTGAGGTATTTATATTTAGCATCCACACAACTGCTGTTTTTTGGAATGTACTTTAAGTAAAATCTTCTGGAATACAGATACGCTCCTGATTTTTTTTTTTTCCTTTAAATGCACTTGTTAGGATGATTAGTGTTTACAAAGAAAGACGACACATTCTCCACCTCATACAAATTTATTTAGTGCCCAGTCTGGGGCTGTGAACACCGTTGATGGTCATAATGTGTTTATGGATAATGGTAAGCATCACACTAGTGGATTGGCCACATCCTTTCTCGAATCTCCACTGTTTAACTTGCTACAGTCCCTCTGTGGGCATTCCACTTGTTCATTTGCTGATGTCCACTAGAAGGCGAGTGGGAGAGAGAATGCAAAGACAAAAGAAGTTGAGCAGATCTGCTGAACAAGGCTGATGATAGAAATTAGTTTGAGGATGAATTTAGGATTTCTCTATTCGTATTCATCTTGCTTCTTATTGCCATGGATACATAAGTTGATTTTTATGAATATAGCATTCATAATGGCAAATTACAAGATGGCAGTATATTATAATGAGTCTATTTTTACAACTTTAAAAATAAATGCCATCCAAATAACTTAAAACAGCATTGTGAAACACACTGTGCTATACTGGTAAACACAAGTTCCAAACATGCAACATCATATTTTTTTCTTCAGATTTTAGACCACAAGTAAATGTTTTTGGAATTGGGTTCCAAGAGTGTGCAAAAATATAAGTTAGAGGACTGGTTCTACTGATAATGTCACAATACGATGACCTGTTTAAATATCTTGAGTAAAATACTCAAGTAATGAAAATAGCAAATGTCACTTAAGTCAAAGATTGCTGGTTTTAGTCATCTTCACAATCCTTCTTAAAGTCAGCAGCACTTGCCTATGAATGATAGATTAATGATGTCAGAGAAGTGGTTTGCTCAAAATATTAAACACCCATTGTGACACTTAGAATCCCACCATTATAGGGTCATACTTAGTAAGAATTGCCAGGTGAGATCAAGATAAGACAATGAAAATGAAATAACAGAGGCAGGAGGAGATAAAACAAGGCTACTTACTGTAAGAAAGAAAGAATAAAAATATAATTAATTTAAAAATTCAGCATGTATATAAAATCCTAAATTTGATTGTATGTACTTTTCAAATACTCTATAACCCAGAGATGTGTATAGGGTTAATTATGAAGAAAGAAAGAAAGAGAGAGAACAAAAGAAAGAAAAATAATAGTGTTTTGAATATGGTCAGACGTTACTAATTTATAGGGATTGTGTTTCTTTCTATCTCTGGCACCCAAACACCTCTGCACATACACACCAACACGCACACACACACCCACAGGGACAACAACACTGACATACAAGTATGGGATACAATGGTTGGCACTAGACTACTTATCCTTCTACAATCTGCCTGTTTTCCTAATTAAAAAAAAAAAAGAAAAAGAAAAACACTTCACACCTACTGTTTTTCTTTCTTTTTTTGTAAAACCATAGACACTCCCACATAGCACAAGCTCAATTCTAGCCAAATTATGTGTGTATATTTTTAAATAAAGAAAACAGATCTTCTAGTTCTGTGTTAGCAAAGTCACCTCTTACTGCCAGTGCTAATGCTAAACATGTAATAATACTTTATTGTCATGAGCAGGAATGTGCTTTGCTAATTAAATGCAGCTGTCAGTAATTACTACTTGTCAGTGTAATCTATTTTAGGGAGCTGTACTTTAAATGATAAAAGATGGGCTTGATATTGAGAGGGTGGGATAGGCAAGGTGACTGCTTACTTCTCCAGATCAGAAATTCACTCTTTTTTTATGATGAAAGAGTAACTTTATTATGAAAATGTCTTAACTGAGTCATTCTGTATTTCTTTAGTGCATGAGTGATATAGTTTGCAATTAAATATATTTTTTTAAATATCTGAAATCTAAATGTCAAGCTTCTTTGTAATAACAAGTTATATAGAACTTTCACAGTTACAAATGCATTATGATTGTAACAGTTTGTAATAGGTCATAAATCTATAAGAAAAGCATCAGTGGTGAACTCACTAAAATTTCTACCATCAAATATTTAGTTCAGTATAAACACACCATCTAATTGCTGGCACACTTGATGAGACACAGGGAAGGATTGGGGGGAATAGTAACTGTTCCTTGTATACATTTTTCCCTGATATTCAACCAGGTTTTCTCTGGGAAAATGTTTAGATTTCAGTTTAGGTCGTTGAAATTTGCAAATGAAAAAAAAAAATCATGGCATTTTTGTGTAATATTAATTTGTCTTAACTGATTCTGAAATGAACCTAAAACTGTAATTGCTCTACATCTGAATGACTAAAAGAAATGTCAGGACAAGGATAACCAGCCTGGCTCACTCCATGGATGGGGACGGGGCTGCCACAGATGCTGGCATTGTGTCTAGGGTCGAAGGGGAGCAGACCTCTTGCCCTCACCTCCTCTTGCTTCCCCTGTCATTTAAAATGAATGCAGTGGCAGTGGAAAAGGGAATCTGGAGTCTCAAGGAGTGAAGTGGAAGGATCAACCAAAAGAAAAAAGAGAGAAAGAAAAAGGTCACAGGAGGTAGGAGGGAAGCTTGGCACACAAGTAACCTTACCCTGCTGAGGTCGAAAGACGTATCGCATCCCTCACGGCATCCTGACTGTCTCATCCTTCTACTCCCACCATCTGTTTTATATCCAACACTCCAATAGTCCCCATGTTACTGGATAATTAATTATCTTGTTATAGGTCCCAACAAATTTGGCAGCTACTCTTCTGAATACAGCAAGTTATTTAAATAGAATTAACAATTCAGTTTTTTGTTCCAGGAGAGAAAAAGTTTTTCAGATGGAAAATAAAGGAGAAAAGTAGAACCACCCAAATGCATTTTTGAAACAGGAGAGGTCTTCAGAAAGTTCCTGGAAAGATTCACATTATCTTTTAATTTCATTTTTCCATGAACTTTTTGAAGTATCCTCATACAGCAGGCAAAAAGACACTAACTTGCATTCTTTTTCGTGACACTCCTCCTTTGGGTAAGGGATGCATATTCCCGTGGGAGTAGTCTAAATTTTTCCTTTTCCGTGGCATAAATTCTCACTTCTTTTACTTGGAAAATTTGCGTTATTCAAGATATTTCTAAGAAAATAAAATGTTAAAAATTCCAAGTGATCAGCATCTTAATGGGAGAAAGAACTCAATGGATAGCCCCTGAGCTCCTTCAAAAGGAGGGTTTATTCGAAGAGAAAAACCAAAAAGATAAACACGGACAGTGGGTGTGGAAAGATTTTGACTTTTATGGGTTCCTACAACCCCTCCCCCTCAGTACATCCTAATAGCCAGTCACATACAGAACTGAGCATTCTGTATCAGCTGATGATGTTCCTAGAACAAAGTAGGTGCTCAATGAATAGCTGCTGAACATGATGATGGTTTTGAGCTGTTACCATGATATTAAGTTTTTGTCATGTTTCCTTCTGGCCACTTCATCGCTGGATGAAGCAAGTGGGTGATGCTTGGTGGCAAGGGTTTAGGCAGCAGGGCCAAAGGTACACTTGTGACCCTCTGGGTTGGTGATAATCAGGGCGGGGAGACCACGAACTGTGTTTTTTCACATGAGCATCCACAGGTTCCATAGCTCCACACTCACAAAGATACCCATCTCCCTTTTCTGCACTATGCTCCCTTCCTACATCAGGCTCCCTTTTTTCTAACGAGGGGAGTCAGAACCCCACTTGGTACTCTTCTGGAACAATAAAAAGTCTACCTTAGGTATCTAGGGAGTCCTGGCACAAAGACGGCAATATGTGGAGTTACCAGAACGCCCGCCCCAGCCCTGTGCTGGGTAAGGAAGGCAAGGCCCAGGCTCCTAGCACTGGTCTCCCCAGACAGAAGATCCCAGAACACAGGAAGGCAGCATGACATTAACCAGATTTAGGGATTTCGTAACATTTTTCTGAGCATAATTATTAATATATCTCCTTTCACTTTCAAAAGTCTCCCAGTTTGCATAGTAAATTCTATGGTTACCTATTTATAACACATAACATTTCAATATTTTGAAACATTTAAAGTGTGTAGGGAACCACCTATAGATGAAGAATGGCTGATTATTACTGTGAGGAAATTAAGTGACAGAAAACTTCAAAGTTGCAAGAGAATAAAACTTGACCCTTTCTCAAGGCAACAGAATTATTTGGTAATCAAGAAGCTACTAAAGCCAGAGAAAGAATTATATAGATAGATAGGCAGATAGATAAATCCACAGATATCCCCCTAGTTAAGGTATCTTTTCAAACTTATATCCTTACAATAGTATTAGAATTTCAAATATATTTATAACTGAAAGCAGACAGAATTAACTTTGTTCTACATTTTATTGCTCATGGTTTTCTTTCAGTTTACAAACATAAAATAGGAATATAATACCAACATAACTAGGGAATATTATTTAATGCTTTTATGTACTTTAGAGGAGGAGCAAAGAATATGATATTTGTTGTTTTTGTTTTCAATTTCAGAAGTAATATACCATAAAAAAAGAAGTCACCTGTAATGGTTAGAGTTTATATACCGTATTACACGTACCAATGTTTTTAGAGAATAATGTATTAGATTTTATATATTTTTGAGGGTAACATTATACTTTACATATTATATTTTTAAAGGTAATTTCTAAATTTTATTTGTATGTATACTTACCAGGAAATGGCCACACACATCTAAAAAGTACTTGCTTCCAAATGTTTGCTGTTAACTATATTAATCAACAGGCTATTTCGACGTCTTTAGTGCCAGATAAGGATCTGTAATCTGATTATCATAGGTTGTTAGCTAATGTTTTGGCCTTTTCGAGTTTTCCATTTTTGTATGGTAAAAGAATTTAATTTCATACTTATCTCAAATCTTAAAAGAGAAATCAGATTTTTATATTGCATTAAGTAGATGTACTTAATAATTGGTTAAATATAAGTCCATTGCTTTACAGGGGGAAATAAACTTACATAAATAATATAACTATTAAATATATTTAAAAGAATTTGAATGGAAGAAAAACTAAAACGTGAGCTCATGGACTATTATGGAATTTTCTGGAACTTGCTTGATCTTGCAGGCAGAAAATAAAAATAAAAATAGCCTAGTTCTTTATAGACCATTATTAGAAAAAATGGAGACCTAAATCCACCCTTCAAAATTAAGTCTTGATAGATGGATGCTATGTATGTATACTTAGAACACTGGAAAAGAGGGAAAATGGGGGTGGGGAGGGAGTAGGAGGGAGAGATGGAGTGTTTCTTGCTCTCCCAGGTAGAACTGAACCCTTTTCCTCACACTGTGCTCTCACTCTGGAGAACAGGCTGCTCCATGTTAATGAGATAATGAATTAAATCTACCTCCGAGCTGTACGTGGCTGCTTCTGAACTCGAACTATGAAAATACAAGTCTTTCAAAACTGCTTATCTTTTTTTTTCCCCAAAATGCTTTTTTTTTTTTTTTTTTTTTTTTTTTACCAGGTGGGTGTACTTGAGAGCAAGGACTCTTTGTTATATCCTCAGCACCCAGCACACAGTAGTTTCTCAATAACATGTACTTAAATAAATTCAGTAAGTCAACGAGTAAAAGATAGGAATAGACACATTAGTCAGACAGAGGGAGGGATAAGATGGTTATTTACTACTCCAATAAAAATGTAGTCATTGCTTCCTTATATTCCAGACACTATGCTAGGCACTGGAGATACAGATACCTGTGGGGTGTTGTAGGAGACTGCATATATTTGTACGGGGAGGGGGAGGAAATAAACAATAAAGCAACAACTCAGTAGAGTGTTAACCGCACTACAATAAAGGAGTAGAAAGCTAGCCCATCCTGGCATGGGTGGGGGTGAGTGGGCTGAAAAGAAGGAGAGGGGTAAGAAAACAAAGAGAGGTGTGAGAAAGGTAAGAAGTTAAACCAGCAGAGAACTCTTAGGCAGAGGGACCAGCATGTACAAAGGCATGGAAGTGTGAAGGAGCAAGGTCCATTCCTTGCTTGGAATTGCCCAATTGCAGGGACCTCGTGGAGGAGTGACAGGAGATGAGTCCCAGGCTGGTTACTAGAATGGTATGGACTTTGTAGGTCGAGCTAGTTTGGACAGTAACCTGAAGGTAAGGGATGTTGCAGGTTTTTAAGCAGAGGAATTGCATCATCACTTTTGCAGTCAGAAAAAAATTTCAGAAGCGTTGAAGAGCACGGAGACCAGAAGCTGATAAGGAGTTTACTGTGATTCAGGTGAGAAGTTCCAATGGCCTGAATTAAAGCAGTGGCATTGGGGCTGGTGGGACAGGTAAGGATGTTCAGGAGGTAGGACTGTCATGTTGTGGTGACTAGATGTGGGAGGAAAAGGAGAAATACAAGATGATCCCGAGGTACCTGTGTTCCTACAATAATCTTTGTAACTAATTATACTTACTATCTTGGATATCTTGGCAAGATGATATTTCCATTTCAGAAGACAAAAATAACATAAAATACTTCAGAAGAGATAACATTAATAAGTAATGGTATACAAAAATGATCAAGCCTTTGTTCTTTTTGTTGGTAGTAGAGAGTTGGGAGTCCCATATTTGAAGGATCCTAGTATTTGTAGAACTCAGAAACTGCAAAACTAAATGGTGCTATAGCAACCCTTGACTGTCTGGTCATCCATTTCAGAATGGAGAGGGTATGAGAATAAGATAAATACCCAACTAAAAAATAATAATTCCATCCATAGAAAATCAGAAAGAAATAATTATAGCTAATATTTATTAAGATTTTGTAGTGTGCTAAGCACAGCTACCAGGACAATGGATAATGATGTTCTTAACTTTAGAGTCAGATATCAGAGTTAAGTGGGTACTGCACATCTAGTCCAGATTTGGAAACTGAGGAATGTAACCATGAAAAAAATAACATGGAAATAAGTGTTCCCATTAGCTACCCATCCAACTGCAAGCCCATTAATCCCTCCCACACTCTTGTACCTGTCCTGTTCCCTGCTTCTGCCCCCTTTCCCCAGGTCCCCCCTGTCTGGGTGCCTCAGCTCTCTGCTTCCCAGGTTCTGAGATGCCCACAGGAAGAAGCTCTGTGTCTGATCCATTATACCACATGCAAAGTACCATGGAAATAAGTGTGAAAAGAACACAACCCCTGTCCATGAGCAGCACCCACTCAGGTGGTCAATAAAACAGTCCTCAAGCCTTTTCTGGGTATTCTCAGGAGGGAGGAACCTTTTGGATCTGCAGGAAACCTGGATCTCCCCGGTGGTGAGCCTTTCATTTCTCCATGCTGTGTCCCTGGGACAAAGGGCTCCCTTCCAGTGCCCTCTGGTCCTATACTGTTATATTCAGCTCAGAAAAAGTAAGGCAATCTGGAACTTCAGGTCACAGCAGATGGCTCACCAGATGAGGAAATCCCACTTGCATGGAATGTCAGTTCCCACCACTGCATACAGAGAGTGGGTTCAACTATTTAGCAGGATCTTGGCAGATCTACTTGAATCTACTTAAAAATAGATCCAATAGTTTTCTAAAAATTAATATGGTCTAATCCTTTCTTTAGTGGCTGGTGCAGATATATATGAAAATTATGTTATATGACAATGCTAAGAAATGAAACTTTATTTCAGTTAAACTCCTCTTTTGTTTGATACAGGGATGACACAGAGAGATCAGGAGGCATGGATTTCAAGGCTCAGATATCCTGGGATAGAACTTGGGGACAACTGAGAAGCCTATTAGTGTTGGCATTAAATATGGGCTCTGGAGTCAGATGGCTTGGATTTGGGTCATGGCTCCAGCTTTCTAGCTATGCATCCTTTCTAGGCCTCAATTTCCTCTTTTATAAAATGGAAATAGTAATGACATGTGTCCCAGTGAATGCTTTCTGAGGATGAAACGTGTTAAGACCTATACTGCTTGTGTTATGCGTTAAATGTTCATATATTAGAAACTTAATCTCCATTGCAACAGTGTTAAGAGGATGGGAAATCATACTATGGTACTTGAAAGGAGGGGCCTTTAAAAGGTGATTAGATTGTGAGGACTGTACCATTGTGAATGGATTAATCCATTTTTGTTTAATGGGTGGTCACAGGTGTGGTTCTACTGGCTTTATAAGGAGAATGAGTGAGAAGGTGAGTTCTCTCTTGCTCAGCCCATTCTGGCCATGTAACACCCTGCATCTCTGTGGAGAATCAACACAAAGAAAAAGGCCCTCACTGGAGGTTTTCCCTGGTCTTTGAACTTCTCAGCCTCTGGAACTGTAAGAAATAAATTATTATTTATTTTTAATAAATTACCTAGTTTCACGTATTCTGTTATAAGCAACAGGGAACAGACTAATACAGTACATAGTAAATGTTAATGAAAATGTTAGCTATAATTTATCATTTTTACAAAGGTAAAGAGGTAAATAGGTGTATATATATATATATTTAGAAAAAATAACATGGAGTGATACTAGTTTCTAAGCTTTATAGGTGTGAAATAGAGATAGCAGGATGGCTAGCAGGATGGCTCTAGAATAAGTTACAAAAAATACCTAAGAATAAAATTAAACTTAACTTTTTAAATTAAGTTACCCAAGTTTAATGACCAGAGTTAGGAAATAGCTTTTCCTTTTATACAGTGAATTCTGCAATAGGTTAAATGTGTCCCCCAAAAGTTCATGTATTGGAAGATTGACCCCCATTGTGACAGTGTTAAAAGGGTGGGATATCTGATTATGGTATTTGAAAGGTGGAGGCTTTAAGAGGTGATTAGGTTGTAAGGACTGTGCTCTGGTGAATGGATGAATCCATTCATGGAGTAATGGGCACGGTTCTATTGGCTTTAAAAGGAGAGCAAGTGAGAACGTTAACACTCTTTCACTCAGCCCATTCTTGCCATGTGACACCCTGATCGCCACCCAGAAGCAGACCCTTACTAGATGTACCCCATGGACTGTGGACTTCCTGGCCTCATGCACCATAAGAAATAAATTTTACTCCTTTATAAATTACCCGGTTTCAGGTATTCTGTTATAAGCAACTGAAATGAACTAATACAAATTCTATAAAGTATAAAACATAAAAGCCAAAAAGAAATTTCTATGTATCCTAAAACTTACAATTTTTATCAGATATAAAGATAATGATAAATATAATCCTTGTACTGGCCAGCCACAAAAAAAAAAAAAAAGATAAATATAACAATGCCTTTAGCAAACTTTTGTTCTTCCCCATTTACTAAATTTGTGTAAGAGAGTACATCTTCCAAAGAATTGTGTGAACATGTATAACGAGGCCTTTACAATAGCTAAGAGTTGGAATCAGCCCAAAGGTCCATCATCGGATGAGTGGATACAGAAAATGTGGTATATCTACACAATGGAATATTACTCAGCTATAAAAACGAATGAAATACTGCCATTTGCAACAACATGGATGGACCTTGAGAGAATAATATTGAGTGAAACGAGTCGGGCAGAGAAAAAGAAATACCACATGTTCTCACTCATTGGTGGGAGCTAAAAAATAAACAAATTAATTCACCCACATACACACACAAAAAAAAAAACGGGGGGGGGAAGATATAACAGCTATACCTTTTTGAAGTTGTTACAACAAGCAAACGGAAAGGACATTCTTGGGGGGGAGGGGAGAGAGGGAAGAGGGAGGGAGGTGTCAGTGATGGGCCATAATAATCATATACGTTGTATATTGACAAAATAAAAATTTCATGAAAAAAAAAAAAAAAAAGAAAGAAAAAAGTAAAGTAGCTGTCCCAAAAGCCTCATCTCAATTTCTGTGCTTGGCGCAGGCCTTTAAATCCAGTAACACTTGAACTAAGCTTAAGTCTTGAAACACATACTTCTTTCTTCATACCCTTCCCTCAACAGGAAGACAATCCACAGAACCAATGCTTTATAAGGGACAAAAAACAATTCAAACATACATATATTAAGCATAATGTACCCATTTTGCTTAGCCATTTCTGATGACATTAAAGATGATGGTGATAACAGCAATATCAATTACTACTTCCTGAACCTTTACTATGTATGACACTTTGCGCTAGTCATTTTACATAGATTATCACATGAAAATCTATGAACTGGTATTTCCAGTTCCCACGCCTCTCTAATTCCCATGTAACAGATAAAATTACTAACAATTAGAAAGCCTAAGAAATTTCAGTAAGATGCCATAGCTAATAAGCAATAAAGGAGGGATTTTATTCAACCAGCTCTATCTGACTCTGGTACTTATACAATAAACACTTTATTTATGTTGAGGCATGTTTGGAATTATTGTGATTCTTTTCATTGACTTGACTTAGTTAGTTATGGCAAAGAGCATTACAGTGACATTTTGATAGGTTCTTAAATAGTTCCCCAAACCATAGTCAAATAGTAAAATTGTTGATATTTATAATAGGACAGTTGTGCTACCTCATTAGCAGTTTAAAGATTCTGTTACTTAATGTTAATTATGTCGTACATGTCTTTTAAAAACAAGAGTTACAATTACAGGTATTTTTCCTTTTGTCGACTTCTAAACTTAATCTTCTTAATCAGCTTATTATTTTACACTCTTTACATTGTCCTCCTTTCTATCTAAGGTCACTCCATCTGGTAAATGTTATTATTCCACAGGGGTTCATAGATAGTAATGTCCTGAGATTTATCATGATGAAGGAAAATGTATATTCAATATTAAATCACATCTTAAAACTATGCAATTATAAAGACATTCGAAGTTTTTTTTTTTTCTTCTTTCTTTTTTTTTTTAATCTCTGGACTACCAACTTGTAGAATACCCTGCTTCAGTTCATGCAGTAAACATTAGGGGAATGCCTAGTGTGCGCAGGTGGGTCTGAGCAGAATAAGTCTCATTTCACACCTTCTATAAATCTCAGATTGCTTTGGCAAGTATCATATAGTAATACATAACACTGACCTCTGTGCAAGAAGTTCACATTATAAGAATATCATGGGAAGCATAAAACATTCAATATCAGATCCTCTGAACTATTAAAACTACTTACATATGGCATCAGTTCTTAAAGTTACCTAATTTAAAAGTAGCTGAACCTTAGAAAATTATTGAGTCCATTAAAAACTACATTAAGTTACAGCACTCTGCTCAAGTATTGCTCTGGTTCAAGTTATGTCACTGCTTCATTATAATCACCTTCCTTATGAATTTCTTAAGAATTCACTCTAAGTTGAAAACTGTCATAAATCTCAGTTGCTCGAATGTATTTGTTTCACAACTTAACTGGCTCCCTTTATGGCCCCCCATTTAAGTAAACTTTTTAAAAAAGCATATTCATGAGCAGTGACATAGCATTTGCCTGTGCAGCTTGAGCTGTTTATTTCGGTTCATGAAGTCTCACTTCGCTCATCTCCTAAATGACAATAATAATAGCAACAGCTATACCTACTTATTTCCTCTTTCCAAAATGGGGGATAACAGGAAGCTACCAGAATTAGATAAGTTAATATTAGTGAGCTCTTTGGGCAGTGTCAGGCATATACCAAGGGTTATTACAAGTTTTCTAAAATAAATTACTCAAAAAAGTTTACCACACTCCACATTTTTAATATCAAACTAGTTGAGTGTTTATAAGTACCGTTCTCAAGATAATGCTGACTTCACAAATCACATATGCCACAAAGGGATTCTCTTCCTGTTGTATGAAGTTATTAGACAAAACATGGATATATACACAAAAATAAACATATAATCATATACTCTATATGTATACATATATATCTATATGTATACATATAAAATTTACTCCACTTATGCACAGTCAAGTGGTCTAAAGTCTAATCAACTCTTCAGCCATTTCTTAATATTGACATAGCTTTTCTTTACAAAACTTTTCAAGAAGTTGAAAAAGAACCCATCTTACCAAATGCTAATTCATAGTAAGACATGATAATGGGACTTGCATATGATAACGGGACTTGCATATGAGATTTAGAGAGGTACACCATATGGAGAACTCCAGATATAATCTTTTAATTTTACTTTTGATAAATGTTAGCTACTCTAAAATATCTTTGACTTAGATCAGAGATTTTTAAATATAGTTATTAATATCTTGCTTTAATTGCAATTCTGATTTAAAGGTTAAAATAACATCAGGACTCTCAGAAACAAACCTTGATTCTAGAGGAAGCAAAATTTATCAACAATTAAACTGGATTCCAAAAAACAATTAAGTTAGAGTTTCACTGGTTTTAAAAAATTCATATTAAACTCATAAAAAATCAAAATATAGAATTTTTCTAAATAATAACAATTTAGTTCATAATGAAAAGATTAATTAATTATTTTGATTTTGAGTTCCCTCCACCAAAAAAAGGACAGGACTTAAATGAAGATAAATCTGTGGTTTGAATAATTATTCCCTTACCTTGACTTGTTCTCTCCTCTCACACTATTCACCTTTACTTAAAACAAACTATAATTCCATTACCAAATTATAACTCCTCACTTAACTGAAATAATCTCAGGATATAAAAATAGTGTAATAAAGTATGAAAAAGAAAGCCCTCCCAAATCATATATATAAAGACCAATAAAATATACAGGTTTTCACATATCAATAATACAACCCTATTGTTACTGCTCACACTCTATTCCCAGAGGTTTTAGCATCGTTTTTGGCAAGAATTCTTTCCGCTAGCTCCTTTTATTAGGAAGTTACCTTGACAGCTTTTTTTTTTTTTTTTTTTTTTAATGAATGAGGGCCTCTACAATAAAAGACCATCCTGCCAGACATGTCAAGAGAGTCAAAGAAAATTCTCCTCAACTAAAATTTCCATAAGATATTTCCCCCTTTTCTAAAAAAAATCCTAAATGACCATTTTTGTTAACTTGTTCATTTACATATAATTGCATTTTAAGAGATGTTACTGTTTCTGACATTATAAAAATAAAGAGAAAAGAAAATTAAGAAGCAAAATATTTGTTGTGTTCTATAAATTCGAGTTCACTTTCTCAATGCAACAGGAACATTTGCATTTACTTATAAATGAATACTAATGACATATTCAGATCTGGCAATGCTCCACCGAAATCATACACAGAAAGCCAGTGCTAGAAATCATACACAGTGCACAGATACTTATATTACTCTATTCAGACAAAGAGCAAGAAGATTAGAGTCAACATCAATTCCCTGAAGTTGAGTCATCTCTAAATTACATGGTGGGTTAAGAAAAATGGTAGAATTTAGACTGAAAACAAAGTTGTCTAGTTAACATTTTATATGATTTCTGAGTCAACGGCTCTTTGCTGACCACCTACTTTGGGCAAGATGCTGCTTCCCTAAGCAAGCCTCTGCTCTATAGTTCTGTTTACACAGTGTAGGAGTAAGCACCCTGCTTCCATCAAAAATTCTTCCTTCTTGTTTAAAATAACACCCCAGCTCGGCTTTGCATATTGTGTGCTCATGTGCTCAATAAATACTTTTTGAATGAGTGAAAATTCAGTGAGTAAGGAGGTTATTCATTCAAAAACATCTGTGTATGCCTGCAAAATGGTTAAGGACAATGGTGAAAGCATAATCAAAATATTGTGAGCAGCACCTCCTCACAAAGATGTCAAAAGGAAGCAACTCCAAATATTAAAATTTAAGCATGAGGTCTGGCTTAACCTAGAAACTGTGATCCCAGTCCTTGCTGTAATTCCCCATTGAATACTGTGCTCGTCATTTCCCATATAATCTGCTTAGGCATCTATTCGAAAATATTATTTTACATGAGTAATGATGTTTCTATATATTTTAGTGATTGAGAAAAGAGTATTTTAAAATAGCTCAGAGTAACTTGGGAGAGGCCAGAGCAGTTTTCCTTTTCACTGTTAAAACACTGTCCATTGGAGTCAGTTAAATTTAAGCAACAGTTTCTTTCCCATCGTTACGTTTCTTGTAATATCTTCTAGCGTCCCCATCAGTTCACTAGTGAACAACTTCATGTTCCTGAAGTAAAGAAGCCTGCCCTGATGTTTATTCAACCACTTTGAGCAATGACTACTTGTAAAAAAAATACAGGGCAGAAGGCAAGTAGTATTGTTTTCATTTCTCCCTTTAAGAAGTTCACAAGGAGGAAACACCAAGGAAACAAAAATCAATTGCAACATCATACCAATAAAGACTTTTTAAAAAATAGTCATTTTTGATATCTAAATTCGTAATCCCCTTTTATTATACTCTCTTCAACTTTTTCTTTGAAAAAATTGAATGTCTGAACTAACTTGTAATGTGAAAACATTTGTCTAAAGCTCTGAAATGTGTAGAAACTACTGAGCAAAACCTTTCAGAAGCACCAGCTTTTTAATACTTTAGCACATCAGTTTAGAAAGGAGCACTGTCATAGAAAGGACGCCCACCCACTTCAGCTCCCACCCAACCCGACCCTGCATGCTATTTATCAGGCTCTTTACCTAAATCAGAGAAGAGTTACAGTAAAATTAAATGTATCACGAAGTAATATGATATAAAGCACTTTGCAAATATTAAACCTCTCCTTAAGGGATCAGTGTTTTCCAGAAGAAACTGGTATACAGAGGGAAAGAGAGAGAGGAGAGAGAGACCCACCGGCTAAGGGCTGGGTAGACCACGGATCTGAGCAGCAGCTCCCTTGGGTGGGTGCCCTGAAGCACTCAAGGAGGGGAGCCGGAGAGCGGAGCCCACCAAAGTGAAGTGACTGCGGAGTTGTGGCAGGGGTTTGCTTGCAGTGCACTTGGAACCTCTAGGTCAGGGCATCCACCCAGTCTGGGCGCTTCTTCCCCGCTTCCCTATACCAAGGTGGTCGCCCAAGTCCCAAGAGCAGGTGTCTCAAGGCTCAAGTCAGTGGCCACAGCGACCTCGCGGACTTAGTAATAAAAATATGACCACCCTCTCGAGTGCATCCATCTCGTGTGTGTGTATGTGTGTGTGTCGGTGGTGGGTGGGAAGGACTGCGCGAAGTGGGGCCGTGAGGGGGCGGGGACTGTTGCCGCGAGGAGTGGGGGGCTCCGAAGAGGAGGCACCCCACCCACATGTCACCGAGCCTTTGCCTGCCCTCTGCCCGCCCTCTACTCGGGCTTCGCAGCCCCCCACTCCATCAAAGCCACCCTCGCGCCCCAAGCGACAGCCCCAACGTCACCTAAGAAGTGGCCGAGCGCGAGCCCCCAAAACTCTGCTGAGCGCAGGGAACGCGTGTTCCCTCCCTGCCTCAGAGAGCTCTGGGTGTAGGGCTCCGGGCGAGAGACTGAGAGACAGACAGACAGGCAGACTGACTGACACTGACTGTCTACATTTATTCCGGTAATCGCCGCCGCCGTTTGTCATCTCGCACTAGTTTATCCCGGACCCCTGCAAACGTCTCCAAAGTCCTCGCCAGGCAGCACTCGGGAGAACCGCACCCCACAAAGTGCTTTTGGCTGGCATCACACGGATGCCTCCCCTCGGCGATTCTCCCCTTGTCCTTACCCCCCAAATCTGCGAGGTCTCAGCCCTGGGTGCTCGAGCCCCTCCCCCGCGGAGGCGGGCAGCGCGCCCTGCTCACCATCGTCTCCGGCGCGGGCGGGAGCCCGGGGCGCGGGGGCCGGCGGCGAGTGGCGCTGGGCCGCGGGCGGC
>NW_007726255.1:686872-734793 GCF_000696425.1 Galeopterus variegatus | reverse complement strand
CGTTTCGTTCACTTCCCGGAGAGGCAGGAGCCAGGTGCGGCAGGGCGCGCTCCCGCGGCGCGGGCACGGCACGGGCGGCCGCCGGAGACCGAGTCCGCGCAGTGCTGGGGACCGCAGCCGCTCTGCGGGAGGAGGTGTGCATCCTCCTCGCCCTACGAGGGCACCGGCGCAGCTCCGGAACCTGCGAGCCTCGGGCGTCCTCGGTGACAGCGCCTCGGGCAGCCTGCTCCCTCCCGATCCGCCCAAAAGAGCAACAGTCAGTTCGGCTGGGGTCTTCCCTTTCGGTGTCCTGGAGCCTCCAGTGCCAAGCTGTGAGGGCGCTCGGCTCCCCGCGGCTGGCACTGTCACGGCCGCCGCCCGGCCCCCGGCGCGCCCGAGCAGGCAGCTGCCTCCCGGAGACGTGCCCAGCTGTGTGCGCGTATGTCTAAGCGAATCTCTTCCCCTCCATCACTCGGGCGCGCAGGAGGGACCGGGTCCCCGGCGACCAGCTGCAGAGTGGCTGCCAGTCCACACCCTCCCGGCTCTCTCCCCACCCACCCCGCCCCTACTCTTCCTCGCCCTTCTCTCCTCCCCCTGCTCCTCCTCCAGCTGCCGCTCCCCGGCTCCCAAAGGCAGCGGACAAACCGCAGCAAAGGGAGGAGAAGGGTGGGGAAGGAAGCGCAGGTGTTTTCAGCGGAGACATGGGCGCACGCACCGGAGCGCTTGCTGCAGGGGGAGGGCAGGGCCTTAGGCGGAGAAGGGGGAGGAGGAGGAGGATTTACCCGGAGGCGGAGGTCCTGCGGCGGAGCCACCGCGCTTCCCACCCAGGCGCGGGAACCTCAGGCGAACAGCGTGGTGGGGAGGCCGGATGGGCGCGCAGAGCTCTCTGGCGGACTGAGGTCGCAGCTCGGGGAACCCGCGGAGGTGACCAGGGTGACAGAACCTGGGACATAGAGGTCGGAGAGACCCAATCTCTGAGGAGTTGAGACCGGTTTCTTTGGCATGAGGGGGGTCTAGATCCGGAGCATGGGGCACACAGGTGTCCAGGGAGCTGGTGTGTGGCTCCGGCTTGCCGGGCGGGAGAGCTGGAGGCTGCTAGAGGTCGGGCGGCGCAGCGGCGGTGCTTGGGGCTGCTGTGTGCATTCGGAGTCACAGGGGGCGATCACCGCCTAGCTGGGAAGCAAAGCCCAGTGCTCAGCCTTCTTCCAGAACCCAAGTCCTGAAGTCCAGAGGCACACTTGCCTTCCCATTTCAGTCCACGAGCATCCTGCCCCTTCCCCCAAGCAAAACAGCAGGCCAGGGAACTGATTGTACGCGCTATTTACTATGCTCTTTGCCTGATTGGAAGGATCCCATCTGATCTCAGGATCCCATTTGACTAATACGTTGCTGCTACTCTCCCAACTCTAGTCCCCCTCCCCCTACATACATCCCCACTCAACCAAAATTACCCCGAAAACTGTCTGTCTTATAGATAAAGTTTTTCCCTCTGGGTTTTCCTAAAAAGCAAAACCTTTACTTTTTCCTTTATTTCTGTAACGGTATTAGGTCTCTTGCCTACATTCCGTAGTACAAATGCAGTACACAGAAAAGTCCTTTAGGCAAGAAATCACAGTGTATGGCTTATGAGGGCTCGTCTGTTTTCAAGTTACAGTTAGAATGCAAAGTTGAGTCAAGCTGGGGTCACTAAAAATGATTGGTCCATTTAATTAGAAGTCTGTTGGAATGATCACAGTCAACACTAGAAAGAGTTGTTGTGCTTTCTCCAATATCCATTCCTTTTTATTATGGTAATTTCATTCTGTTAATTTAGGCAATCAGAAATTGAAAGGTCGCTTGCAATTCACAAGGCACAATATTTCTAGATTCTTCTTCAACAGTCAGCCCCACCTCCTTCCCCAGGCCCACTCTGGCTATCACCTCAAACGGTCATGAGCTCAAACCTCAAACTGCACTTTTTAAATTTCAGAATATAGCAGGAAGAGAAAGCTGTTGAGTTCTAGAAAGAGATAACTTAAATCTAAGTATACTTATTTACCAACTACTCAGACAAAATCATAAGCTCAGCAGCAGCAACAAAATGTATATTGTGTAATATATTGAACAGGAGAAAAGGTGGCAGTTTGCCAGATATGTGATCCATTAACCTCTTTAGCTCATTGTTGGCAACAATAGCATACAATCACATTCTTATGTTTGAAAGACAAGGGATTTTTTTTCCCATCTCAAAATCACAATGCCACATTGTAGTCTAAAAGAAGTCTCAAACAATAAAAGTAATAAGAAAGGAAGAAACACAATTTGCTTTTTTTCTGAACAAATGTTGCTGTTCTGTTTTTCTTGAGTGAAAAAATGCTGATAAGCAATAAAGTACACAAAGGCATGACAATAGATTTTGAAGAAAGCATCGCTCCATCTATCAGTCCTTTCAATTAGTAAACTTTATTTATAGTGTTTATACTATGTTTTTATTGGTTTTGTTTTGTTTTGTTTTGTTTGTATGAGGAAGATTACTGAGAAGGAGGATGGGAAAGAAGATTCTGGTGTCTCATAATTCTGTCTTGCATCAGGTTTATGTCTGGCAGGAGAGGAACATTCAGCAGCCTGTGCTTTCTCAGCAATCCTAACTTCTCCTCAAAGGATCCTTAACTCGGTAGCTGATGGACTGCGAGACTGTCGCAGTGATTTTGCCTGGCTCATGCAGGATCACATCTGGGGCTGGATGCAGGTACAATCCCAGAAACTATGAAGCAAAGCTCTGGAAAGGGCTTTTAACTTTGCCTAGGGCTGCAGGATTAGATCAGGTACATGAGCTTTTTTGTGCTGCTTTTTAGTTCCTACAAATGACCTGGCTTTTCTGCTAGGTGAAGTGCAGAGGTGTGTGAGTGTAGAATTTTTGTGTGGGTGTAGAAAATTTTAGTGGAAACATTTTGGTATGGTGTTAAATTAAACAAAACTAAACACCAGACAAAAGTGGCACATCCAAACATCTTTTTAAAATGCAATTTTGAAAGTAGTCACAGATTCATTGGTTTGGTTTAGTCACCAAAGCTATATAAAGTGTACAGTAATGAAAACATTTAGTTAATTAGAGTGTTCATCTGGTAAAAAATATTTTTCCTGAACATCATCACACTCTTGTCTCATAAAGATGTAACCGTTATTCAGTTCACAATTCCAAATTAAGGCTGCCCTCTCAGTAAAGTATGGAAATGTTTGTCATTAGTAAGAAATAGAGGGTGTCTGATTTACTTTACAAAATCTTTTTCTCTTTTAACCAGCCTGTCACTGACATCTAGATTCAGTTGGTTTAGCAAATATTCATTGAAAGAACCCTAGTGTATGCCAACCACTGAAAACCAAAAGAAGAATAATAAATAAAGGAAGCCTCTGCCCTCATGGAGCAAGATCAGTAACTACTAGAATTATCAGCTATGGATCTGTCTGACCAGTAGTCCTTCCGTTATAAGGAAATGACCCCTGCACCTGCATCTCCACACTCCATCACTGTATTTGAATAGCTCTTGTAAGAAAGTTGTGGTTTATGTATTGTGCTATGCTGTGTTTATTTGTGGGAAACTTAAAGAGCCATACCCAATTGTAAGGAAAACATTTCTTGTGGAAAGGGTAGGTCCACAGATGGGATATCAGAAACTATTAGAAAGGCAAAGAGAATTTAATCTCTTTCTAGGTCTAGACCAGTGCTGGCCAGTAGAAGTATAAGTAAGCACAAATGTGAGCCACATATGTAATTTTAAATATTCTAGTAGCTCACTGAAAAACTAGTAAGAAACAGGTGAAATTAATTCTAATATGTTCTATTCAAACCAATATATCCAAAATGTTATAATTTCAACATGTAATTAATATAGAAATTATAAATGAAATATTTTACTTTATTTTTTTTACATACTACAGTAGGCAGAATGGCTCCCAAGGATGTTTAGGTCCTAATCCCTGGAACCTGTAAATGTATTACATTACATGGCAAAAAAGATTTTGCAGATATAATCACCCTATTTTAAGGTTTGCAATCTAATTATCCTAGATTACCTGGGTGGGCCCAATCCAATCACATGAGATTTTTTTGTTTTGTTTTATTTTTGTTTTTGCTTTTGTTTAATAGTATTTTCTGTGTTATTCAAGTTAACTAGTTAAAATGAGAAGTTAACATATCTTAATTAGTGAAAAGCCCTGATGCTTTGATCTGGAGGAAGAAAAGCTTGTAGTGACACACATTGAAAATGTTTTGTAATCAATTCAGTATATTGAGACATTCCTACATTTCAAGAATTGCTTAAATTCTGACAGCCAGATTTCAGCATGTGAATATATGATGACTTTTTCAAAAATTTTATCAATATACAGTGTAGTTGATTTTCATGTCTCTTTACCAATTCTTCCCTTCCCCCTTCCTCTCCCCCCTCCCACCTATCAACATCGTATCTGTTCACTTGTCTTAACAAGTTCAATGAACTGTGATTGCTGTGTCTTCTTTCCCACCCACCCTCGTTTATTTGTGTATTTATTAATTTATTTTTAGCTCTCACAAATAAGTGAAAGCATGTGGTATTTCTCTTTCTGTGCCTGACTTATTTCACTTAATATAATTTTTTCTAAGTCCATCCACGTTGCTACTGATGGTAGTATTTCATTATTTTTTATAGCAGAGTAGAATTCCATTGTGTAGATATACCACATTTTCCATATCTACTCATCTGATGATGGACATTTGGGCTGATTCCAACTCTTGGCTATTGTAAAGAGTGCTGCAATAAACATTGGAGTAGAGGTATCCCTTCAACATGATGATTTCCATTCCTCTGGGCATATTCCCAGCAGTGGAATAGACTTTTAAACATCCAATTAAAGCTTTTCATTGTAATCATGCTATACTTCCAACATTAAATTACAGTTACTTTGGAGCACAAATCAAATGGTTTAAAGTAAGCCAGTAACATACCTAAGAACACCTTTCTGTATTATATTTTCAAATTACTTCTCCTCCATGTAAAGGTCTTTTCACTTTAACTTCTAAGTTACCCAGCTCTGGAAGTCACTACTCAGGAGCTCAGTATGGTCCAAAGAGAAGGGAAAAAATGTAACTAGGACTGATATGCATACATGTGTGTGTAAAGCAAAATATGATCTATATCTATGTTATATATATATAAATCATACAACATATAGTCATATGATATATAAACTATATATGATCATTTCTATCACTGATACCACAAGCTAAATTATATATTATGCAATCTTCAAGTAACAGATGAAGCAAAAGATTATTCTGTATTTATATACAGAGGCATGATAATGAATTTCACTTGATACAAATAACTGTGCAACCAACACGTTGCTACAAATTAACGGGTTTTTTTTCCCCATGATTGCCATATAAATAGAGTTTTAATTTCATATTTTAACAATGAAAGATCATACATAGAGGTCAATACATATGCATAGGATTTCAAGCTAAGCTTGTCTATGTGTACAGCTGAAATCAATTACAAGATTTGGCCTAACAAATACTAGGGGAACTTTTTATTTAAGTAGTTATTACAGGTATTATACTTCATTTTGCACACTGAAGTCAACATATACACAGGACAAAGTTGGAATTTGTGCTTATTCTTCGTTTAACTTTTAAGACATTACTATAGCTGGATATTAAAAACAATAGCAAATAGTGAGCATATTGTGATTATGGTCCTTCACCCGTTAACTACTGTCAACTCACACCCCTGGGGTGTTGGAGACACAAAGTATAACTCAAAGCCCCTTTCTTCTGAGCAGTGAGAAACCCCAAAGGGGTTAATTTCCAGGAATCCTCAAGAGAGAGGCATTCCTCCTCAGGAAATTAACCCTGAACTGGGGTTCTTTCTCAGTATTTATTCTCCAGGCCAGAAAGTTACAGAAAAGGAGCATAGGTGGGGTTATAGCTAAGTATAGTTTAACAATAGAGGCTGGTAACATAAGTGAAATAACAAAGTGACATTCCATAATGCAATTAGTAAAAAGTTAAGTCAGTTCACCAGCAAAAGCTTGTTCTTAGCAAACTTTCTTTCCGTAAAATTTCCTTAGCATATTTACATAACAATCAAATAACTTTCTTAACATGTCAATCAGTAGGTTAACCTGCACCAAGGACATCTGTCCTTGAGCCAGCAATTTTGTTGTTATAATTCTTTACCTACTACAGAGACTTTAGCCTGGGGAAAGTTTCCTGTCTTTTGCAAGCTTAACATTTCTATATGTAATTTTTAAAAGTTAGGCTAAACCTGAAACTACAGGGCTTTGGAGGCTAGGCCCTGTGAAATACATTTGCTTTATTAATGTTTGTGCTCTCTACAAACTAGTGCATGTAAAATGCCAGCAGTGATTTTTATTCACTGCCTCATTAAGAGGTGTGACACTGAATACCACCTGGGATGATGTCCAGCATCCTGATATGCTTCCCCATTGTAATGGCGCCATCTTTCCTGATTCAGATCAAAGTCTACCAGTTCTACCTGATCCTTTTCATCAGCCTCTTCTACTTCCTTCTTCTTGGGTAGGAGTTTTTCCAGCAAAGAGAGTTTATTAGGAGAGAGAAAGCCATTCTCAGGAAAATTTACCTTAAAGTCTATGATTAGGTAACCATTTTCATATGGCCTACATGCTTTTATTTAGCACATACTTGCTATCTCCATGCTTAACAACCTGATCTGGGGGATGAGAGATAATGATGGTGGTTTGGTTATCAAGAGTAGATATTAACTTTTGGAAGCCATACAATGATTCAACCAATTGTATACATGAAAAGATCTTCCCCTTGCCGAGTAAGAACAGCATGGACATTTTGATCTAAAACAATGATAGCATTTCCTGCTCCAGTCCTGGTTCTTGGCCTCCTTCACCATGGAAT
Organism: Galeopterus variegatus; assembly: GCF_000696425.1. Taxonomy (NCBI): domain Eukaryota; kingdom Metazoa; phylum Chordata; class Mammalia; order Dermoptera; family Cynocephalidae; genus Galeopterus; species Galeopterus variegatus. Next base: position 727,904 of record NW_007726255.1, on the reverse strand, counting down.
ATTACCGTCTGTTCAATTTTCATGCCTTCATCAACGTGAACTTGTAGAATCTTCTTCCTTCCGTTGCAACTTTTGTACCTGTCTTTAGGACTGATCCATTCCCCATGGCCCTGGCACTCCATGCACACAGACTGAATTTGCTGAACCATTCCAGGTCTTATATGATGAATTCTTACTTGCATCCCAGTCCCTCAGTTATTGGGACAGCACTCTACTGTTCCTTTCTTACCACCTAGGCCTTCACATTTGTCACAAATCACATTCTTTTGCAGAGCTAAAAGTTTTCTAAGGTTATTGAGAGCTGATGCACAATATTTTTACCTCTCCTTTCTCTCTGTATACTTCCTTCTCCTCTAAAAAATATATCAAAGACGTCCATGGGGGAGCCAAAGCCACCACCTGCTCTATCCTCTTTAATTGCCTCTTCTTCTCCTTTGTCATATAATTCCATTTTTTTTTTTTTGCATCACAGAGCACTTCATAAACTTTAGAAAACTGTTTAAACTCTCCTTCATTTGGATTCTTATCAGGGTGGTACTTCAAGGAGTTTCCTATAAGCCTTTTTCAACTCTTCCTGGGTAGCACTGGGTGTGACCCCCAAAATACAGTAAGTGGTTTCTTTCACCATTTTTCTATAGCTGGTGGGCAGGCAGAGGCTGGTGTATGGGAGAAGGAAGGAGCATATCACTGTTTGCAGCCTGGGCAGCCACTACTCTTCCACTTCTCATCAAATGTTCTGGAAAGTTTCCTCACGAGAGTTTTGAAAGTCAGAGGATTTTCTCAGGCTGGAAGCCAAAGAGATGTGGCAGAAGGAAAAGTCAGAGAGATTCAAGGAATGAGAAGGATTCAACAGCCATTGCTGGTTTGAAGATGGAGGGGGACAGTGTGACAAGGAATGCAGGTGGCTTAAGGAGCTGAGAGAGGCTTCTGCTGATGACCAGTAAGCAAATGAGACTCCTGCCCTACAATCCAAGAAACTGAATTTGGCTAACAATCTGAGCTTGGAAGCAGATTCATCTCCAGAGCCTTCAGAAGAGTGAAGCCCTAAAGACACCTTGATTTTGGCCTCAGGAGATTCTAAGCAGAGGACTCAGCTGAATCACACTATGCTGGGGCTTCTGGCCTAAAGAACTGTGAGATAATAAATGGGTGTTTTAAGCCACTAAATTTATGGTAATTTTTATGGCAGCAATGGAAAACTCATATACCAAATCTTGAAATCTGGTGTGTGTCTACACTTACAGCACATCTCAATTTGAACTAGCCACATTTCAATTATTCAATAGCCACATGTGGCTTGTGGCTACAGTAATGGAAGACACAAGTGTAGACCAAGAAGAGCCAAGATGTTTAGGAAGTGCTAGGTTTCTAAGCTAAATATAATGTCAGCATGTGAAGAGAGAAGAGGAGCAAGGATGGGAGGACCTTGGATAGTTCTGCCCTGATTGCCCATCCTGCCCCGCATGAATGGGGTAGTTTTGCTTATACAGACAACAGGCTAAATATTATAAGCTAGATTTTCTAAATTCATTATACTCTGATATTTTTGTTTTTATTACCTCCTGGCAACTAATAAAGTCTTCCTTGAATATTCCATCTTTGTCTATGTTAAGTTTCAGACTAATCAAGAGAAGAGTTGTTGCTCTCACTTGAATTTGTGCTTGAGTTGGGGCATCATTTAGTTCCACGCTATGGGGTGGGAGAACATAGGCAAGATTGATCAAAGAATGTGTATGAGAGAGGAATTATGTGGATTGACTTAGTATTACTAGGAAGGCTGTTACTCCTCACCAGAGAATTTGCCTTTCAATATCAACTTTCTGAGATCTATGTTTTATTTTTATTAAGAAAGGCAGCATGTTTTATGATTCTGATTACATTCCATGTTTAGCCTTCTGAAACCATCTTTTACCATTTTCCCTAATAAATGGGAATGTATAAGCTTGCATTACAAAATCTAGAGGAAGAACTAACCATTGTAACCTGGGACCATATTAAGAAGTTTTTGCCAAACAACTATAGAACTAAACTGGGTTTAAAGAGAAAAAAATGGAACCTAGAGGAGGAGGGAGCAGTGGCAGGGCTTTCCAAGTTTTGAGGAGCACTGGAGGTAACAGTGTAAAGCAGAAAAGTGAACAGTGAGTGGACTGGTTGATGAAAAGTTCCTTTTGACTTTAGCAAAAAGCTTTAGTAAGAATAGCTGTAGTTCTATTGCTTATAACAGAATACCTGAAATTAGGTAATTTATAAAGAAACAGAATTTATTTTTTACAGTTTCAGAGACTGAGAAGTCCAAGGTCAAAGGGCACATCTAGGGGGTCTTCTTCCTGGTGAAGATTCTCTACAGAGCCCTGAGGTGACTCAGGGTATCACACTGCAAGAGGGCAAGAGCATGCTCATGTTCTAGCTCAGGTCTCTCTTCCTCTTCTTGTGAAGCCACCGGTCTCACTTCCATGATAACCCATTAATCCATGAACCCATTAATCCATGAATGGATTAATGGATTAATCCATTCATGAGGGCAGACTCATGATCCAATCACCTCCAAAAGGCCACACCTCTCAACACTGCCACATTGGGAATTAAACTTCAGCATGAGTTTTGGAGGGGACATTCAAACCATAGCAGTGTTACAGATGGAAAGGTCAGTAAACTCTAGATATTCACTGTCCAATACGGTGGCCTCTAGCCACATGTGGCTATCAAAACACTAGAAATGTGGCTAGTCCGATGTGAGATGTCCTGTAAATGTAAAATACACACTGGATTTCAAAGGCAGTACAAAAAATACTGTAAAACATTTTATTAGTTACTTTATATTAATCGTTGAAATAATATTTTGGATACATTGGGTTAAATAAAATATATTTCTAAAATTATTTTTACCTTTTGAAAACCTTTTTTAATATGGCTACAGAAGATTTAAAATTATATATTATTTACATTATATTTCTACTGAACATTGTTGCTCTAAACCAAGTGCTTCTCATGCTTTAAAGTATGTATGAATCCCTCCGGAATCTCATTAAAATGAAAATTCAGAAGCTTCCAGGTGAGCTGATGATACTGGTCCTTGGACCACACTTTGAATATCACAATGATGATTCACAACCTTGCTTGAAACATAGAACCACTTAGGAACTTTTAAAATCACAATGACCAGATTGCTAAACCCCAAACCATCCACATAAGAATTTCTGAAGTTGGGACCTGAGTATCAGTATTTGTTATAGATCTCTAGGTGAGTTTAACATCTAGAATACTTGAGAACCACTGCTTTAGAAGCTCTCGAATAGAGGTGAACTAATTTAAATTTTTTTTTATAGAAAACGGAGAAGTTTATATATCAGGAGCAATTAATTTGTCACTAGTGAATATTCATTTATTCATTAAGTGAGTTATTATTCTACGTAAGTCATGGTGATTTATATCCTTTGCCTTCTAGAAGCTTAGAAATTATTTGCAGAGATAAAATAACTACTTAAGTAACTGCAAAACGACATGGGATAGGTTCAGCATGAGTGGTATGGATATTAAGGATTATAGGACTCCAGAAAAGAAAGAAATAATTTTGGATGAGATAATTACCAAACTTCCTGGAAGAGCTGATGTATGAGAAAGACCCAATGCAGTCATTCTCAAACTTTAGGTTGCATCAGAATCATCTGGAGTGACCAGGCCAAGGCCACTGTTGTCACAGAACATTGCTAATATCACCCCTGACATTATGAATGAATTGTAACCATTCCTACATCTCTGTTCTAACAACTCAAGATTCAAAGTGCCAGTGGGAGGCTGATTGGCTGAGCCCAGGCTACATGCTCAACCTCAGCCTGCCCAGGAGCCATTGGTAGTGCACAACTTCTCACCAAGACTGCACACAAAAGAAGTTTTTCCTAAAGTAGCAATGAAATTGCAATGCTGCTCAGCCTGCCCCCAAGCCCTTCCCTCTGCCCTCACCAAAATACCAAAAATAAAATAAAACAAAAACCAACCAAACAAACAAAATGTCTACCACAGGTAGTACTGTTCCAAGAACAGGCATGCACGATTTTAGACAAGAAGGCAGATTCAATTTTACATTGTCAAGTTTGAGATTATGATGTTTAACTCAAGTAGAGACGCCCACTTATTAGTTTGAGGAATGAGGTGAAGGCTAGAGGAAGTTGCTTAGGTGTCATCTACTTAGAGGTAAAAATGGAGGACAAACGTGAGCATCAGGAGGCAGAATGTAGAGGAGGAGCCATGGACAGAGAATCTTTTAATATCCTCATACTTCTGGGACTAAAGGAGTAGTGCAAAGGGTGTTGCATTAGGTATTAACAGGTATTAACACCAAAACAGTTCAAATTAGAAGAGTTAAAAAGGAATTTCTATTGTGGTATTTCTCAAAGCTTTTAATGTACTAGTTTGCATTATAAAGCTCTAATAATGCTGTATTTCCAAATATTTTTTAACTATGGAACTCTCTTAAAGAACCAGTGAGATATTGAAGACATTTTGGAAAACAATGGGCTAGAATTTTCTGGAACCAGGAAAAAAAGAAACATATTTAGAGAAATAATCAGGGGTAGAAACAATAGTCCCAGAATCCAGACTATTCAGACAATTCAGACCCCTCTTACTCCACTGTAATAGAAAATGAGTTTAATAGTATGAGATTAATCATATGGAATTCTGTCTCACTCCCATGTGCCCCAAATGTACAGTACTTGGCACATGGAATCACACCATGAATATTTAAGTGAAGAAGTAAAAGAAGAGCGAGAAAAGCACTTTATCAATATGGAGTTACAAGTAACCTCTAAGAGCACAGCTTCAGAATAATGGTGGGACAGGTTGGAAGAGACACCCACTTACTGAGGATTTCTTAAATGATTCCTCAAGGATCTCTGGCAGAGTCAATTGTTTACCCTGTCATCTTTAGTCCCTCTTTTCTTTGTAATGTAGCAAGGGCAACCATATAATTTATCATCCAAACTAGGACACTTGAGGGAGAGAAAGATGGAGCTATGAATAATTACAGCAGGAGAACACATACAAAACAGTCTTTCAGGCAAACTGGGACAAATGGTCATCCTAAAAATAACTCCTAATTTTTAGCTGTACAATTGAATGTGAGGAACAAAGACCACAGTGTCCACCCTCTCTTGTGTTTGCAGGGGATCATGTAACCAAAATGGTACCAGGTCGCAGTGGTTAGTTTCTCCTCCAAATTTTACAGGGGTGGCTCATATTGTGACCAAATATGGGTTTTGCCTATCAGAGAAGATCGTAGAAGATGTTTGTAGAAGGATGCACAGAGAATATATTCATAATGGGTGCCTTTCTCCTTCTTGCTGGCTGGAACATGGTTATTCCAGTTAGAGTTTTAGCATCCATCTTGGATCATGAGGTAGTATGCTTAAGATAGTGGAAGAGAAAAAAAAAAAAAAAACCTGAGTCTCTGTGATCATTGAATGGCCCTGTCAGTCCCGTTTACCTTTGGTCTGTTGTATGAGGAATCTATTGTGCGAGTAATTATCCTGGGTTATTTTGGGGTTTTCTGTTGCTTTTTGTTAAACCTAATCTGAGTGGATAAGACCTTATAACAGTGCTGTCTAAAAAAATAATGTGAGCCACAACTGAACCCTATATATGTAATTTAAAAATTTTTAGTAGCCATTTTAAAAAGTAAAACAAAACAGGTGAAATCGATTTTAATAATATATTTTATTTAAACCAATGTAGATAAAATATCTTTTCAACGTGTAATCAATATGAAAAACATTAGTGTGATAGTTTAGATGCCTTTGTTTCATGTTAAATTTTCAAATTTCCATGTGTATTTTGCACTTACGGCACACTCAGTTCAGACTAATCATATTTTAAGTGCTCATAGCGACATATAGTTAGTGGCTACCATATTGGACAGTAAAATTTTATACCATGAATACCTCCTCTCACCTATTTTCTGTCTCTCTTTCCTTTTGCTTCTCTTCAATAGGCAAATATAGATGAACTCTGTGTTATACAACAACAATAACAAAGTAAGAATAATAAAATTTTCTCTCATTCTTACTTTCTATAAGCTATTGTTTTTCTTTCCTTCACAACTCTATTTAATTGAATTTTTGATATAATGTAATTCCTGTCTTGGACTAATGACAGAACAGGGTCCTTCAGGATACCACTTGATAAACTGGGTTTCTGGGTGATGCTAAATCATCAGCAATCATATTTTTTGGGTGATTCTCTAGCAAATTGAGCCCTTATATATTAGGAGTTATTCGTATATCAGGACCCAAACCCACTACATTTTGCTATCAGTTGCCACAAAAAAAATGGTTTAATATATATATATATATTTGCAAATGATTTAAGACAATCATTTCTGGTAGCATTGAGGTTAGCCCTTTAGTGATGCCAATAACCCTTGCTTTGAGATATAAAGTGAAAAGTTGGAGAAGAAAGAATTGTTAGATTTGGTCATTTGGGTGTTAAGGCTAAGTTGTATACCTCCTGGGAGGGGTTATGAACACATGCATCTACTGTCTTATATGGGACCATGTAAAAGTGGCTTCCAGCAGGTGGGCTTCAAGAGTACAGCATAACCTCAGTTATCCAGAGTCTAGTGTTCAAGCACCAGGAATGGAGTCAGTTACAAAATTAAAAAAAAAAAAAAATGAGTATCTTGTAAAAAAGAAACTGTGAGCTTTGAGCATTTTGAACGTCATTAAGAGGAGCCAAAGACAAGAAGGTTATAGCAGATGAGCTGTGATTGATTAATTCTCCAACAGGAGGGAAGAAATCTTCTGGCTTGATGGTGATGTACAAAAAAGGTCAGTCTTTTCATGTAGAAGCCAAGAAATTCAGACAACATGACAGGGGTCCAGTGAGATAAAAATATGAGTAAGAAAGGCAGAGAGAAGGGGAAAGCAAGCAAAGGAGATTATGAATGGAGGAGAAGTGGCGGTAACAAAGACAGAAACAGTAGCAAAGAGGCCAAATATGTCATCAGCTCTTGTGGACAGCAGAGCAAACGATGCGAAGGTGAAGGCCTGAGTTATATCAATAGTCCAATGGATGTTAGGGTGCCATGTGTAATTGAATCTTCACATATTCAATATTTCTGGAAAAAAATGTCTCCTGCCAACTGTAACCATTTGTTTGGTTGCTAACTCACTTATGTGCAGTTGTCTTATCGGTAGCAGAGGTTTGGACTCTCTTTGGCCTGTGTGCTCTCAATGATTTACATAAAGCCAGTGGTTGCTGTGGGTGGTGCTGCCAAACCTGAGACCTAAACCACAGAGCATGGACCAAGAAAAATAAAGTAAGGGGGAAGAGAAAGAAAAAGACCTTTATAAACATTTTAGTTATCTAGAAGTCATTTATCTAGCCTTCTTAACTATAAATACTCTAGCTAAAAACAAAGTAGTAAGCAAAAACACATTTAAAAGTCTAGATAGATACCAAGCCCATACAGTAATCTTCATGCAATTTACTCGTTGAAAACTCCCCAGGCCCCTGAAGTGTGGCACCACTTGCCCTTCTCTTAACCACCCCAGACATCACTACTCCCCGTGGGCCCTTGTTCCTGCAGAGCCATGGATATTGCCTCAGAAGCCTCAGCTTGGCACTCCAGGCAGCTGCTACTGATCTGTCGGGGTCAGCATGCAGCTTGAAACCCATTTGTCATCCTTTCCTTACCTTATTACTGAGAATGTTTTATTCTTACTTTTAAACAAGTCTAACAAGCACAGTTAGTATTTTCTAAGTCAATTGCAGACCAGAGCAACAAAATACCAGTTGGGGGAGGGTATGTGATAAATGATAGCCGAAGACATGACAGGTGACTTTGATGGAGGGGCAGAAAAATTGTAAAAGCCTCTGAAACTTCATCTCAAACCCAAAAGCAGGTGGCCCACTTAATGCCAGTATGTAGTATGTGTTGTGGCAGGAAGAGAATAGACTTTGGAATGAACAGGTCCAGGTTCAAGTTATAGATCTTCCGCTGGTAGCTTCATGCCCTTGGGCAGTATTTGAGTTATCTGAGCTCTAGTTTTCTGATTTCTAAAATGGGGATAGTAATATTACCTTCCTTATCCTGTTGTGAAGATTAAATACATGTGAAGCAATGGGACTCGCGGTAAATACCCTTTTCCTTCCTCCCCCCCCACCAAAATGAAAAGGTTCTTAGGTTATCACTAAATTTTATAGTTTCAGGCAGTGCTTATTAAACTCATACTACAGTATGGACACCATGCTAGGCACTGGGGTATACAATTACATGAAAAACAGTCCATACCATCAAGGAAGAAAGATTGTAAAACATAAGCTGTATGGTAGGTGCAATAGTACGATTAGGTGCAAGTAATTGGTGCAGTAATAATGGCAGCACGGGGTGGCTCTCAATAATTTTGGGGGGAGGGCATCATGTGTTTATAGTGATGATAATCCTGAATCATCAGGAAACATAAATTGTGTTTAATAAACCATGTTTAAAGAGCCAAGATATGGGTAATTCTTGCTTTGAAAATATTCTATTTAAAATTGTGAACGCTAAGAAAATAAATTTCTGTGGTTTAGTTGGGTGGAAAATCCATTAAGTTCTAGTAGAACACTTTATTCATTGATAAGTCAAATAAATAAGGCATTGCTAAAGTGACAGATGAGAAAGGCAGAAAGAGGGAGTAAAGACATGGAGAAAGGACAGAAAGGAGCAGAAATGTTATGGTGCTACCAGAACTGCTTCCTGAGAATCAGTCTTTCGTCAACTGCTGTTTCATTTAATCTCCACACTCACCCTGTCCAGTTGGCAAAAAGTCTCTGTATAACTGATGAAGCTGAAAACACAAGAGGCTATTACTTGTCCAAAGTCACACATTTAATAAGTCATGTATCCAGTAGGTAGAATCCAAGGTCTCTGCCTGAGGCACAAAAAATATAAAGTAAAGGAGGTCACCCTCATACAAATGTTTAGTTCTAAAGGATTTCATTTAAAGACATAACATTTTAAAACCAGGAAACAAATACCCAATAATATGGAAACAGGTGATATGGAAACAAAAATGTTCTACATATGAAATAATTGCTAAGCATGATTGCTTCACCACTTCTTTTCTTTTTCTTTCTTTCCTTCCCTCCTTCCTCCACCAAATAGATGAGAGTAAGAGAGAAATACAAGAAAAAAAGGAGATAGAGAAAAAGAAACAGAAAATAGAAGGCAAAGGAAAGAGAGAAGACGTAAGAAAATAGGAAATAAATGTGTAGGGAAATTTTAGTCATGAACATATAATATGTCTATGGTATATTTCAGATCTGGAAATAAAGACATACTATTACACTGCATGTGAAAAGACTTGCTTTAAAATTTTTCCTGAAAACCATTGAGGTCTGGAAAGGAGTAAATGTGTTAGTAAAGTATTTAGATGTCTTTGACACCTGTAAATGAGCAGGTAATTTGGACAGAGTCTAAAGCCTTCCTGTGGTCCTGGAGCTGATGTCTCTGGCCGTAGCCCCATGGTCTGCTGCTCTGTGTTCCTCAAGGGCAAGTGACTTCTCCACCAAGTTACTGTCAATACCACCCAGAGCCCAATACTGCCATAGGGATGTGGAAAAAGAGCATATGTTGACTGTGTTTCCTAGGTGCTTTTCAAGAAACAGCGCTCATGTGTATCAGCTGGTGATGAAGAGGGTGGCGAGATTCCAACCCAGCTTCAGCCTGAACTGCAACCTCCGCAAGCTCTCAGCCGCTCAGAACAGCCAGTTTCTCCTCTGCGTGAACATGATCACAGGACACATCTCACAGGCTACGTGAGTGTTCATGTCAGATACTTCTATAGGGACTCGCTCAAAGAAAGTTCTCACTAAATGTTAGCTTTTAAAACACACCGTTTTCCTGCCTCTCAAAGATTAACACTATTTGTCCCATGTCAACTTTTAGCGTGTTCTCTGCCCTAAAATTATTATTTTTTAAAAAGTGAAAAATAGTCTTTTTCCAAAACCAGCTATTCATTATTTTTTACTGTTCAACACAGAAATTTCCCTCCTAAAAATACACGACAAAAGTCTGGTGGTGTTTGAAACACTTGCATTTAAAGTTTTATGACTTGCATTTAAAGTTTTATGACTATCGGCATTTGCAGGCTTCTCCCATCAACTTGGGAGGCTTTGTCACATGAATCAAGGGCTATAAATTTGTGTCATTTACATTTTTATTTCTCTAAACAGTCTCCACAAAATTAAAAAGAACATAATTTCAGGTTGGTGTTTATTATTATTTTTATATGCAGTCCCTGAAATGTGAACACTTTGAAACCTCATTCATTTGGAATAATGAAGTTAAAGTTAGTGAGAATTCTGCTCAAGAAAATATTTGAGAAGAAATGGAGTTTTAGTAATCTCAGGAAAGTTAATGTTTAAGTTAATAAATAAATGGATTTTAACAAGTAACAAAGCTAAGTTCATAAAAACTACATTTACAAAAGACCCTGATTGTTTTATGCTACATCACAAGAATAAATTACTTTGGAAACATAATAAATTTAATTACTAGAACAAAAAGTAAATGACTCTTTAAAAACAAAAACAAAACAGACAAAAATCCAAGCCAGGATTTACTGGATTTACCTAGCTTGCAGATAAGACTGAAGAATTCTTTGAAGAAAAAGTAACATTTCTTAATTACATACAGTTTAGTTGGTTAACTTTACATGAGATTAGTGAAGTGTGGCTTAAGAGGGTTTTATTGCATAATGCAAGTTAAAGCAATATCCTCATAAAATAAACAATCCAATTATCTTTTCTTATATCATAGCTTTCAAACACCTAGGGCTTTGGGCTCGTTTATCTTTAGTTGTGTATGGACAGAATTCTATCAAGGGAATGCTGGAGTGTGGAGTGGTTAACTCTTTCCATGGAAGCAACACTTGAATAGAGCCTTCAAAGCTGGAGGTCACAGCAATGTCTCACTCAGGAGGTCCTGGTTTCCAGCATGTTTTAAGTGCCTGGGCTCTGGAGTCAGACTACCAAATTCAAGCCCTACTTCCGCCTTGCAAGCTCTATGAGAGTGGGAAGTTACTTCAGGTCCCTCTTCTGTGAAACGGGGATGATCATAGAATTTGTATCCCACTGTTACTAAAAGATTACCATTTAAAACAGTGCCTGGCACACAGCGAGCTCTCAATAACTTCTGCTGTTACTATTGCTGCTCTGGTATTAAAGAAAGTTTGTCCACTTTTAACTTCATGGAAACCAGCCAATCAAGCCCTAACTTAGATTATTAGTTCACTGTACTCATACCCTGCCATATCATTTAATAATTGTGTGTATTATAATGCTACTAAAATGTTTTACCTAGCAGGTGACTTTTTTTCAAATTATTCTTTATATGAATGCATTGTAAAATGCTTTTAAAAAATCTCTTAGAACAAAACATCTACTGAAGTCCAGTTACTGTGTTGTTAGTATTTGGAGGACTGTCAAGAACCTATTTAGATTGCTAACTTCTTTTGTTATTATTGTTGTTATTAAAGTTTTATGGCATTTGAAATATCACCAGGTAAGCTCTTGAATTTGCCCTCTCCTGACCTGCTCTTTGCCAGAAACCCGAAGCCTTGGTTTCTCTATTCTTTCTCTCTCATTCTACATCCACTATATCAGAAGAACTGTAGACACTGCCTCTAAAACATATCTTGACTCCATCCGTTTATTTCTCCATGATTATCACTGTCTTCCAAACTGCCTCCATCTGTCCTCTTGCCTGGGCTACTGCAATAGCCGCCTAAATGGTGTGCCTGTTTTCACCTCTGTCCTCACAAAATGCACTGTCCACTGACAGACCAGACTGATCCTGCTGAAATATACATCTAACCATGAAACTACTCTTATTTGAAACCTTCCAGTGGCTTTTTATTACCCTTAGAATAAAATCCAAACCCCTGACTCTGGCATACAGTGCTCTCTGTGCTCTGAACACTCTCTACCTCTTTGACCTTGTTTCCTGCCCTCTGCCACCACCCACTGTGGCTCAGCCACACTGCCCTTCTTCCTAGAGCATGCCAAGCTAAGGACCTTTGTACCAGCTGTCCCCTTTGTCTTCCCATGGCTGCCTCTTTATTGCTCTTCAGATTTTAGGCTAAAGGTCCCTTCTTTGGAGATGCCTTTCCTCTCCCACCTAATCTTAAGCATCTGCCTAGTCACTCTATCATATTGCCTTTTTCGTGTCTTGCATATTTTTTCATAATCTTATTTTTTCTGGTTCATTCATTTGCTGCTAATTTGCCTATTTGTGTATTATCAGTCTTATTCCCACTAGAATATAAATTCCAACAGGATAGTAACACTATTACATCCCTGCATGGAATAATTTTTGTTAAAACAGTGTTTGGCAAACAGTAAGCATTCAACAAACATTATGTTGAATCAATGAGTGGAATTTTCATGTTTCCCAAAGGAGGAAAATCCCTGTGTCCTGACTGGAATCATCTCTAAATCCCCTCAATTCTTAATTTCCACCCAGGGTAATTCCACACAAGAGCCCACAAGACTATAATGACTTGTATCTGTCCCCAGGAAAGCATAAGTTGACTTTTTCTTTCAGGACTGTGTTGCACAACCATTATTTCTGTACTACCATTCATTTTGCCTACCTTCTCTTGATTTTCTTTTTCTTGCCTCATATTAATGTCTTTGAAAAAATTATCTTATTCAATTTACAGAACAAGCAGAGTGATTATTATTACATCCTTGTTTTCTAAGGGAGAAAATTGAGGCTCAGAGTGTCACACCACTCGTAAGTGAAAGAGATTTGAACTCAGGTCTGTCTAATACTAAAGACCATGAATTTTCTCTTGCTAGAGATTGTGTCCCATCAGTTACCATGATCTCAAATTTCCCACAATAGTCGTTAATGAGTTAACCAAATGCCAAACTGGATTACCCTATATAATCATTTGGGGACTCCTGAGTCTTCTTAGACTTGCAGAATAAAAATCTGGAGTACAGCTCAAGAATCTGCATTTTTTAAGAAGCTCTCCAGATTAAAGGCAGTTGGTTTTAGGTACCATTGACTTAGATAAGACAAAACAGGTAGGGGAATGTTAAATTATACATGTTATCTCCAGGAAGGCCTCTGAAATGTCAGCTGAGATTAGTTTATCTGATTAGGTAAGTGACCCAGTGTATATCTGGGCTGAGATATAGAAAGATCAGATTGGAGACCCTCAAGTTCCTGGTCTAGGAAGAGGGAAGCATGTGCTTTTTACTAAGGGAAGAGCCACAAAGCATGAGATGGGGCCTGAGCTTTGGTGTGGAGGGCATCCCAATGGAAGTACTGAGTGCCGAAGAGTATTCTTGCAATGTTTTGAGGTTCTTCCATAAAACCCCAACTAGATAGTTGAGCTTCGTCTACTGTCTCTTGAAGCTTCTTAAAGTCTTTGAATAAGTCATTCAACATGTTTTTGAATCATTAAAAAATCTACTCAAAATAAAGTGGGTGTTTGTATTATTTATTTATTTATTTTTAGCTCCCACAAATAAGTAAGAACATGTGGTATTTCTCTTTCTGTGCCTGACTTGTTTCATTTAATATAATTTTCTCTAAGTCCATCCATGTTGTTGTGAATGGTAGTATTTCATTCTTTTTTATAGCAGAGTAATATTCCATTGTGTAGATATACCACAGTTTCCTTATCCACTCATCTGATGATGGACATTTGGGCTGGTTCCAACTCTTGGCTATTGTAAATAGGGTTAGGGGGAGGAAGAAGACACAACAATCACAACAATTTCTTGAACTTGTTAAGACAAGTGAACAGATATGATGTAGTGGGGGGGGAGAGAGGGGAGAAAGATGAACAGGTAAAGGGACAAGAAAATCAACTACAATGTATATTGAGAAGTTAAAATAAAATCAGAAAAAAAGAAAGAAAAGATTACAATTGCAAATAGTTCCAAACAAACAAACAAACAAACAAAAAAAACCCAAAATAAAGTGAGTGAAAAGGGTGTTTTATAGAGGTTTAAGATAATCTAGGCTATTACAAATGGCTTTATAAGCATCTCCATACTATTCCCCAAATACTGAGAAGTCTGTTTTATAATATAATCATGATATAATGAAAAGAAACAACACATTTAGAGTACTTTTCCTAATGGGTACAAAACTGTACTATCAACCATAAGTGAATCATTGTGCAGAATATGTACAAGTACCTATGAAAATTAAAATAAATAAAATTAAATTTAAAAAAATAGAGTACTTTTCCTGTTGGAGAACATAAAATTTTGTCAAATCCACATACTCTAATAATAAAATGCTGGCTCTGTCACACTTCTTGTTAGTATCTAATAGAAGAGATAAATAGCCTCCTGAGGCCTGTAGACCATGGAAATTCACATCTGGTAGCTTGCACCTGGCTGACCTACTCATGGAAAAGGTCAATGTAGTGCAAAAGGGTTTTTTTTTTTTTTTTTTTTTTTTAATCAGCTCTGCTGGAGGGAATTTAGCAGCTGTCAGGGGAGGTTTTCATCCTTTAACATCATTCCACTTGCTGAGCTGTTCCTTTAACCATGGCAGGGAGGGCCATGACTCTGTTTGGTAACACTATTGTGGGCTACCCCCTCTCCTTCTTTCAGTAGTGCAAAATTAGAAATTCAACTATTCCTATATTTTCTGTATTGATGCATGACCCAAATACAGACCCGGATCATTTTATTTTTTTGCAACTTGAAATAGTGTTTTAAAACTGGGTTTCATTGTCCTTACAAATATTCTAATATTGCCTTTTATTTTTCACATTTGTTCTATTTGGTAAATTGAGCTTTCTTCAATAATTAATCATGGTTTGTCATGAAAAAAATTGTTTTTTTGCTGTTTCCAAATCTGAATGAAGAGATAGTTTCAGGAAACCCATTTGGAGGAGAGAAAAGTTGGGGCCAGGCTACAAAGGATACCATTTTGAGCTAGTACTGTGAGGCTCCAACAGTATCCACAATATGCTTTCCTAAAATGCAGGAAGTAAGGTATAGTCTTTTATAAAGTTTAGAAGTTTCAATGTGCTTGAATTCTGGGTGAATTACTTATTGAACTAGGAAGGCTGTCCCTTAGATAAGCCCAAAATGTCTCCACTCAGATTTGGTTTCTATTTTGTACTGTCCAATGAATAGCTATGTATGCTGAATCTAGAGTTTAATATCACAGCTCTTCTCTCTAAATCATCAGTTGAAGACGTTAATAACATAGGAACGACCATGTTTAATCATTAAAAAAAAAATCCTTTCTAAAAAACTCACTTCTCTGTCTTATAACTTTCCTATTTCTCTATTCAATTTTAAGTGGTCTAAAAATAAAGGCAGTATCTACCTAGATAATGCAAAGATTTGCCCTCCGGTGTTTATGAACCCCAAATCCTCTATCACTGATGACCTGAATTTCTAGCTTGTCTGATAAATGCTGAGCTTTCACATCACCTCACCCTGAGGAGACAAGTTCATACTGAAATATGAAAAGCAAAACATTCAATATGCCCAGAATAATCTACCCCTTCAAAAGAGAAAAGTCGGGAATCTTTGAGACTATTATGTATAATTATTTTATGTTTAGCTAAGGTGCTTTTTAAAAGGTTTTAAACATATACTTAGATTTTTTTAAAAAAAGGTTTTATGTACAGTTCAAATGTTTGGTTTAACATGTTTAAGTTTCAGTGATTCATGTCAAAACAAAATTACACATTAGCCAAATACCAAACAACCTTGACATGGAGATGAGTCAGATCTGGGCCATTCTGGCTCCAAACTGCAAAGTGCTGTTAAGTATTCCCACATTATGCATGCCATCTCCCTACAGAGCATCCCCTCTCAGCATTCAGACCATGAGCTTAAGGGGAGTTGTACAAGAAATATGGAGAATACTGTTAATTTATCATGGCTGAATTGGCATAATGAATGTGACAAAAAGCCTTTTTCATCCACACAACAATCACCATTACATTTTCAATGGTTTTAGCTTGAGTGTCAAGAATAGCAAGTTTAATTACACAAAAGCTGGTGGAGGCATGTGGTGTGAATTTAATGCAGGAGGAATAGGAGAGAGGCTGCTGGACATCGACTTTGACCCTGCAAAGGGAGATAGACCCTATGTAAATATACCCATGGAATGAGCTATTTGAGATTACAGAAGTCACACAGAAATTTACTTCTTCCGTTCAGTGTTACATTTACCTAAAAAATTTGATGGATAAAAAGCAAAAAAACCCCAAAAAACTATTAGATATTATTTCTTGATTTCTCTCTGTTTCAAGAGTTAACCATATCTCTGAAATTCTAACTATATGTGAAATTTTTATTTTGCAAAATGCCTTCCTTTAACCTAGTCTCAACAAGTACTGAAGGTTTGGTCATAGTATTTAATAGAATATCATCAGTTAAAAGAGAAGAACCCATTATAGCATTGTCGGTTGGGTAGTAAAATCCTTGTGTATAAAATGAACTTGATAAAGTGTGGCCCCAAAATGTAATTATTATCACTAGACAACAATTTAGAGTTATTTGATATCTATTATATGTCAATAAATCTAAACGGAGGTGGATCACAAGCACATAAAAGATTTTCCTTCATAGCCCACACTTAATATATTTTCCTTATCTTTCTTGATTGATTATGACATTATTTCCTGTATAGTTTCATCTTAGGAAATTTAAAAAAATATTGAAAATATAAAGTGAGCCATCTTGCCAAGAGTTTTGATATTAAAAAATGCAATTCATTGCATCTAAATATTAATGGCATGCTTTATCTTAACAACATGTTGACTTTTTCTTACATACCTGTGAAATGAAATTTTTTATAAGGATAATTACAGTAGTGTTTAGAAGTATGTTCACCAATGCCTTATCTCAAACATTTTTAAGGATACAAGAATTTGAAGAATATCTGACATAATTATTATTCAGATCTAAATAATGAAAAATACAATTAGCTATCATAAAAGTTGCCTTAACAACCAACTGGATGAATGTGTAAAATTGTACATTACAGAATCATTCCAATAAATCACAAATACTGATATCCTGATGTTCATTTGTACTTTACAATTGCCGAGTAGTGTTTTTTAATTGAAATCCATGTAAACCCACACCTATCCCAGAGGTTAATATCATTCTTTGTAGTGTGATAGAGTTTGTATGGATTGTCCCCGCAAAGCTCATGTCAAAATCTGATCCCCAACTTGGTAATGTTGGGAGCAGTTTGGATCGGGGGGGCAGATCGTTCATGAAAGGATTAATACTCGCCCTGGTGGGGGGTCTTGAGTGAGTACTCCCTCAAATAGGTTCAGCAAGAGCTGTTTTTTTTAAAAGGAGCCTGGGACCTCCCCTGCCTTGCACCTCCCCTCTCTCTCTCTCTCTTGCTTCCTCTCACCATGTGATCTGCTTGTACCCGCCGGCTCCCTGCCACTTCACTCCATGAGTAAAAGTATCCTGAGGCCCACACCAGATGCAGCTGTCCCAGAATCATGAGCCAAATAAGCCTCTTTTCTTTATAAATTACCTAGTTTCAGGTATTCTGTTATAGCAGCACAAAAACGAACTAATACATAGTGTGTTTTTTTTGTTTTTGTGTGTGTGTGTGGAAAACAGCATAGAATATTTTCTCTTCTACAGCTCTATTGGGATAACTTTTATAAAGATTAAGAGCAAAATTATATTCTTACTATCTGTTTATTGAAATGCAAATGCCATCCATCTTCAGTTTCTAGATAAATAATATAAATCATTCTTTGGGTCTTGAAGTTAACTAATTAAACACTGATTGAACATTTGCTATGCAAGGCATTTCTACACAGGCACTGTGTAGAAGCTGAGAGTATAAAAAGTTATGCATAGTGCTAGGGTTTTTTTTAAAAGATATTTTATTTTATTGTTACTAATTTAAGGTTTTGACACTTCCTACAAGCTTCTTTTAAATCTTATAAATTAAATTCACCTTTAAATTAAAGATTTAGGGCTGGCCCGGTGGCACACTGGAGAGTGCGCCACTTGGGAGCGCAGCGGCGCTCCCGCCAAGGGTTCGGATCCCATGTGGAGACCGGTTCCCGCTCACTGGCTGAGTGTGGTGCGGGCGCAACACCGAGGGTTGCGATCCCGTTACCGGTCAGTAAAAAAGACGAAAAGGAAAAAAAAATAATAATAAAATAAAATAAATTAAAGATTTATACAAGTATACATGTTTGCTTGAGATCATACAATAAGAACATCTTAATATATGTGTTCAAACAATGCAGCACTTTGGTAATCTATAAATCATTTTTTCACTCTTGCAAAGCTTATTATTTACCAATAAAATGCAAACATCTCACGTATATACATTCTATGAGTTCTAGCAAATCGCAAATTACCAAAATTTAAAGTTATCATGTTTATCTCAAAATTAAAAAAAACCAAGTTTTATAACATAAATGAGTATTTTCTAGTGTGCGTCATTTCAAAAGACATTAACCAATTTTAAATAAATTAGCTAATAAACCAGCAGGAAAAAAGGTGGCCATTTTCAATTGATAAAATTAAATTATCGAAGACAGGTAGGTCATAACATTCTATTTGTAAAAATTTAAGTCACTTTTTACAAAAGCAAGAAATGCATTTTCTAGTTTATCATTAGTTCAAAAAACAATTTCAAGGAGATAAAACTCATAAATATCAAGAGTTATTTCTATAAATTTTTCTCATTGTTTATTGGTATTACTACATAAAAGTGGTCTTTCTTGTGTATTCATTGTAGTGATTATCATTTTTTGGATTCCACATGTAGGACCCCCTTGAGGATTTCTTGCAGGCCTGGTCATGTGGAGGTGAACTCCCACAGTTTTTGTTTCTCTGGAAAATATACTATTTTTTTCCTCATTTCTGAATGATAGTCTTGCTGGATATAGTATTCTTGGCTGGCAGTTTTTTTCTTTTAGTATTTTGAATATATCATCCCATTTTCTTCTGGCCTGCAGAGTTTCTGTTGAGAAGTCTGCTGTTAGTTTGATAGGGGCTCCCTTTTAGGTGACATGATGCTTTTCTCTTGCTTCTTTTAAGATTCTCTCTTTGTCTTTGGGCTTTGCCAGTTTGACTATAATGTGTCTTCGAGAAGATCTTTTTAGGTTGGATCTATTTGAGGATCTTTGAGCCTTTTGGATCTGAATGTCTGTGTCTCTCCCTATACCTGTGAAGTTTTCTGTTATTATTTTGTTTAATAGTTTTTCCATGCCTTTTCCTCTCTCCTCCCCTTCTGGATCACCATTATTCAAATGTTTGTGCACTTAAGGTTATCTGCTAGCTCTCTTAGATTTTCATTTTTCATTTTTTAATTTTTTTCCTTTTCTTTGTCCACCAGAGTTATTTTGAAAAGAACATCTTCAAGATCAGAAATTCTTTCTTCTTCTTATTCCAGCCTGCTACTTAAGTTATTGGTTGTGTATTTCGTTGAGTGAATCTTTCAGTTCCCTGAGTTCTACTACCTTCTTTTCTAAGATATTAACCTCTTTGTAAATTTCTTCTTTCATATCCTGAATTTTTTTTTCTTATTTCATTATGTTTTTTAATTGAGTCTTCTCATATCTCTCTGAGTTTCCTTAAGATTGTTGCTCAGAATTCTTTTTCAGTTATTTCAAGGGTTTCCTGCTGTAGTGGGTCTGGTATTTGAGAATTACGATATTCTTTTGGTAGTATCATATTTTCTTGCATTTTCTTATTTCTAATATCTCTACATTGGGATCTGGTCATCTGGTAGAGAAGTTGCTTCTTCTATTACTCTGGAATGGGCTTTGAGGAGTGAGATGTCCTCTTCTTTTTCTGGTCTCCACTGGTGACTCTCCTTATGTCAATGCAGTTGAGTGTCTGGTGACCCACCTGCACAGTGGCTGTGGCTACTGCTGTGGCGTTGAGCTGCTTTTGTGGCAGCTGTGGCTGTGGCAGTGGCTATGGTGGGCAACCCATTCAGAAATAGTGTTTTTGGTGTGCTTCTTGCATGCTTCCAGGTGGAGGGGGCTGCCCTCAACTCCTGCCTATGACCCCAGGTGTGCTCCTTGCCAGTGCTGGATTATTTTTGGTGCATGCAAAAAGACACTATGTCCTCTTGGAGTTCACAGCATTGTTGGAATGACAAGAAAATGATTGGAAAAAATGGTCATATATAAGCAACTTGATAAATTGTTTGGGATTGACTATAAGGGTCGGTGAATGTAGAAGGTAGAAGTCAGTGTACTGCAACATTTAGGGAAGCAGTGAGAGTAATGATGATAATGGTCCTAAGGGGAAAAGATTCTTCATCACCCTGAAGTCCATGTATGTCTGAATGCTATAACTTTTAATGTGTTTTGGCTTGTGTCATTATAATAAGAACAGAGTCAGAGACATGCTGTGAGTTTGGACTCTACTGCAAATTAACCCTGTAATTAATCCCTCTTTAACTTTTACTTTCACAGAAATCCTAGGAGATAAAACACTCTCTCTACTACATCCTTCCTTCCCTTTTTCCCAAAGTCATATCCATACTCACTTCCACATCTAGTTTAATCATTTTAGGAAGGATCGTTTTCACAAAATTCAGAAAATTCTTGATTTTGGAAGGAAAAAGTAGTGATATGATATACATATAAAAAGTCTGAAAGGGTAATTATATAGAGGGCTGGGCAAAATTAGCCTTAAGAAATTTTTGGTGTACCATAGATATGCATTATTGGTGTGTGTGTGTGTGTGTGTGTGTGTGTGTGTGTGTGTGTGTGTGTGTGTGTGAAGAGCCATTCCAAGGCCATGATCTCTAATATCTCAATAGAATGGCTACACAAATAGAAAAAATTAATATCCTTGGAAGGTAAGGTAATTATTAAAGATCACTAAAGAAGCAACTCACTTCCCAAGGAAAATATAATTCTTTTAATTGGAATGGAACGATACAATTGTAAATATGTTTTCTCTTATAGCACTGAAGTTATGGCAATAATATTTAGATATTATTATATTAAGCTTATAATTCTTCTTAAACTTTCCCCAACTTCTACATGATCCAATTAATTTTTTTTTTACTTAAGATTAAATATTCTCTGCTTTTTTCTGTGGAAGTGTATACTCTTGGCCTCCAGATGGAAAGTTATTTGCTTTAATATTCATGATTCAGCAGAGTATTTTATGGCTAGCAAGAGTTGCAGCTTAAGTGCATATCTTCTGTACATACAGAGGTCAGAAATAATTTGCTTCATGATATAGGAATTAAAATCAATACTCTTACTTCCTTAAGAAAACAAACACAACATAATGTAAATGAGAAATGAGTAAATTATTAATAGATGGGCTTATCTAAAATATAATAGAAATTAAGCAAAGTCCACCCAGAGAATGGAGTTTTAGGAAGCAGAGCAAGTTACAGGAAGTTTGAGGAAGTTAAATGTATCACCACAGTTTTGTCCTCAGAAAGTAGGTTTCATCTGAGGGGTTTTAAGTCGTGTTACAAACACCCTGTTCACTGTCCCTGTGAATAAGTGTCCGGTATGATGACGTTCAGCTTGAATATAAGAGAATGGGAAGCGGAGAAGTCTTGCTTGACTTGGAAGTCTTGCCCATAGTAGCTGCGAGGTAACCCTAGGTTTTTCATTAACAAGTAATCAAGCTAGAGGCAGTTCTTTCAGATGCTGTTGACAGGGTTGTTTGGATTTCCTAATTTTCACTTCCTATGTCTTTGTATTTGCTCTCTAATAAGGATTTAGGTAAATCCAATACTCCAGTATGATCCCTTCTTTTCACTCTGTGCTTGATATGTTTCTACCTGTTGAAAACGCGGTGCACCAAAGCTAGCTGGGTTAGTCATAAAGGTCATTTTCCTCTTTACTATTAGAGAACAGAGTTTATCAGCTACCATCTCTCTGAGTCCTGCACTGGTTTTTTATTTCCACACAAGATCTGCTTTTTCTTCTTATTTCATAAGCCAAGAATGGGTATTTCTGTGCATCTGGAAAAGTCCTCCTCCGAGAAAGAAGAAGGCAGCTTGAGAGAGTGGTCCCTTGAAAGGGGGACCTTGTAAAACTCATGATATGTACACATACTTGTACATGTTCACTTTTCTAATGAAGAATACTTCATAAATATGAGATCATTTGCACTATTACCTTTCAGGCAGATCTTTCAGAAGGAATTGCATTGTTCTTTGAACATTAAAAATCAAATAGATCTCTGGCACAGAGGGTTGGACCTCAGGGCCTCACTTATGGATTAAAGTCTAAGTTCAGAACAGAGGGTTGTTTGAATCTAGGGCATTAGTACATTACCAAGAATGGAGGTTAAAATGCCACAAAAGGGAAAGCCTTGTTCAGAAACATCACACAGGCACAAAAGGTGGGAGATTATTTATCATAATGGCATATTCAATCCCAAGGGAAAACGTAAGTTAGAATGACATTGTTTGCATCACACCTTTCCCCTAAGGGATTCAAGAGATGGCCTTAGTCTCATGTAAGGGACAGCAATTTTCTTCACACTGTTTTGCTTTTTTACTAACCCCTGGCAGATAATAGTAGTAAAGAATTCCTAATGATGGCCAGCTTACTCTTTTTTGAAAATTATCCTCATGCAAATCATACGAACTCATGAATACTTCAAGGACCAGCCTGCTTGATTGATTTTCACCATCATCATTACTACTCATTAATGTCCTTATGCCACCCACAATGCTCCATCTTTCCAATCTTGAATACTTGTGTGTCCTATCTATCACTTTTGTGGAAGAAACTGTACTTCTTTCCCTCCTTCTATTTAACCACACTACTTCAGCTTTCAATTACTTCCTTGAGAGGCAGCATGAAAAATTTAAACCCAATGCAAAGAATCTGATGGGATGGGAAGGGATATAATTCTTGTTTTGCTTCTGTCACCAACTCCAACAGTTAGCATGGACCTGGAATATTGTTTTACTTCCTAGGCTCCAGTTTCCTCATTTACCAATAACAGAGGAAAAACTAAATAATATAGAATGCTTAAGACACTTTCTGGTTGAACAAACAATACGATTCTATAAATCTTTATCACAATGAGTGGCACCAAGTTCCAACATGTTATGTGAAACACCTTACCACGTCAT
The DNA here is from genome assembly GCF_000696425.1 of Galeopterus variegatus. NCBI lineage: Eukaryota > Metazoa > Chordata > Mammalia > Dermoptera > Cynocephalidae > Galeopterus > Galeopterus variegatus. Next base: position 704,809 of record NW_007726255.1, on the reverse strand, counting down.
GAAGGAGCCAGCTTTCTCTTATCTGTATTGGTCACTTACATACTTCTGCATTTGTACACACACATTTATTTGATAATATTTATTTATTATGCCCATGTATATAAATTTGCCTATTTTTCTAAAATGTCAATAAATGCATGCTATTAGTATATTTGTCATTATGGCTCCAAAATCTTAGATTGTAACATTTGCTATCCAAGAGAGAACAGTGGACCAAATGTCAGGAGACCTGCATTCTAGACTCCTCCGTATCACTCAATAGTTTTGTGGCATTTGACATGTCACACAGACTGACTGGGCCTCAATTTCATCTATGAAAAGAAGAAATAAGGAGAAATAATCCCTTTTAGGTCTATAACTGTTTGATGCTTGTATTAATACAGGTAGGAAAGACTGTGCTCTGTGTAATAATTAAACTTTAAATCTTGTGGCTTAAAATAACAAAAGTTTATCACTCATGAAAAACCTTATTGCATGGGCCGGCCCGGTGGTGCACTGGAGAGTGCGCCGCTTGGGAGAGCGATGGTGCTCCCGCTGAGGGTTTGGATCCCATGTGGAGACTGGTTCCCACCACTCACTGGCTGAGCATGGTGCGGGCGCAACACCGAGGGTTGTGATCCTGTTACCGGTCAGTAAAAAAAAAAAAGGAAAAAAAAAAAAAAAAAACCTTATTGCAAGTTGGGAAATATCAGAATGCCAGGCTGCTGACTCTTGTGTGTATACTATTTTTACACAAGGAGTCCCCTTCACAATGATAGGGGTTCCATTTCAAGCCACATTGCCTCTGCTCACATTTCATTGGCCAGAACAAAATCATGGCCTTACTTAACTGCAAGGTAGCTAGCAGGGTATGAAGTCAGCATTACAGCCTTGGAAGACACCCATGAAATGAAATTTGGTGGAAGCACAGCATGGTTTCTACCACAGTGCTAAAGTAGAGTACAGCAGGGGTTGCATAGAGTGGAATAGATTCTCCTGTTCCATCTTTAACATTATGGCATTTAGAACATATTTGTCACCCAGTGCTTTCTGACAGAGCAGGAGATATTTCCTCTTTACTGAATGGCACTTGAAGTTGCAGAGTGGTTCTTAGACTTCTCTTGGGCTTTTAACACATTAGGAAGTCCCAAATTCCCAGACACCCATCCCTCATGTTTGATGGTGAGAAATTTGTGCTCTTTTCATTAAGTACTTTGCTAGTGAGAAGAACTGATCGGGACTTACATGACACGTATGCTGAAACAAGGAAGGCTCTTGGGATATCCTTTGGAATGAGAAATATAAATGGAAATGAAAGAAAGAGTAAAAGATTAGTCTTTTCTAATGATAACTTTCATGTTGACTTAGTAGGCATTGGTGTCATGTGCCTTTTTTTTTTTTTTGGCAGAAACAATGGGTTGGAGAAAGAGAGAGAAGAAAATTATTATGAAAAGTTAGACATGAGAGCATGGAAGTCAATTAAGACAGACCTTGAGAATGGAAGGAAGTAGGAAGAAGAATATCAACTTTGTGGTGTGCTCTTTCTCTTCATCAAAGTAAAGGGAGCTTTGTCTTGATTGAGTGGTTTCCAAGAGGGGCCGGGGTGGTTTATGCAGTAAAGTACGTGATGACAGATAACACTCTTAGGACAAAACCTTTGGGACGGCAATGTGCGTAGAAAGATTTTTCCAGGGAGATTTGCATCTGCCCACTAATTGCGGTCATATATTTCATGGCTTTGGGAATACCATGGCCACTAGCATAAGTCCCAGTGCTGCAGGAAGCAGTGTTTGTGTCTGATTCAGCAAAGGTGTAGTTGCATGGACTTGCAAAGGTGCTTCTGAAACTACCCTTGTTAAAGACTCTTGTGGCTTCTTAATTTTTGTATACAATCATGTGTTTTCCTTCCTCATGCAGCATAATTTGCTTACAGTTGCTACTTTCGATCACATCTACATTTTAAGACTCTCTCCTCTAAATTTTAGCCCCTACTTATGTTTATCCTTTTATCTGGCTACTGTTTTTTTCTCAACATCATCAGTAACACCTTTTCTGCCAACTCTTTAAATATTAACATTGTCTGGAATTTTATCCTTGGTCCTCCTTGCTTCTCTTTTAACATGTTTTCCTTAGGGAATCTTATCCACTCTGGTGGCATTCCGCTACTACCAAAAACCTTTAAAATGAAAAACTCTGGGCCACTCCAACAACCACTTTCTCTGTGCCTACACCAGGGCTGGATTCACTAGAATCAGTAAGAGAAAGAAGCAGTTGGCGTGACTCTATATTGAGGGTCACAAGGCTGACCCAGGTCCTCAATGCCGCCTGGCCATCATTGTGTTTTCTATAGACACTGGCCTCTCTTAAGCTTGCAGGGGCAATTTTAGATCTTCTCCTACACCTATCAACAGATGACCTCACATTTTACTTCACAGATTTTAAATATAAACCATTGGACAGACTATCAAGAAGGAGTGGGTGGTCAGTGGTATTAAATGTTGCACACTGGTAAAGGAAGAACAGTTGTCAACAGTGGATTTAGGAATAAAGCCATCCTGGTCACTTTGTTAAGATTTTCAGCAGAGGAAATGAGGAAAATCACATTTCAGTGCATTAACAAAACTGATGGGATCATGAAAAGTATCATGATATCCCCAAAACTTTTTAGCCAGAGTATTTCTATGAAGAAAAGGAAGGAGAGTTGGAGGGCCACGTGGGACTGAGGAAGGGTATTGAAAAGATTAGAGTAAATCAGCATGTTTTAATCCTAATGGGAAATGGTCCAGTAATGACAAGAGTTTGAAAACTGTTCCTTTGCTCTAAAAATATTCTCCTGGTTTTCCTTCTGCTTATCTGTCCATATATTCTAGGTCAGAGAGATAGGAAGGATGATTCCCACATTTCTGGCTTAGGCAACTGGTTGAATAGAAGTGCCCTTTCACTGAATCGAACAGTAACTTGTTTCTCACACTGTGGTGAAGGACCAGCTTTTTTTTTTTTTTTTTTCTTAATTCTCTTTCATTGCAAACTTTCATAAAATACAATAAAAACAAATTACTGGAAGTATGTTAATGCAGTTAGATGTTGCAACATTGTTAAATTGCAACAAAAGTTTCTAAACGCTTGCTCTCAGCTTCTGTACTTACTTCATCATGGATCAGTTCAAATAATCCCTGACCATTTCTCACACTTTCAGTAGCCCTGACCTAGAGAACATACAGGGATTAGCAATGTGGAGGATGGTGATGAACTTCATTTTGGACATGGAGAACCCGAGTCGCATCTGTTGGGCATACAAACACGGATATTCAATAGGTAATTGGATATAGCACATGACAGAGGCTTTAGAGAAAAGTTTAAAAACCCATAAAATAAGGTGATGGCCATAAGTTATAGAATGGAAAAGTAAAATATGGCAAATCTGTATTATCGTAGTCTATTTAGGAGTGAAGAATGAGAGCATTAAAAATTAAGTGCCCCAATATAGAAAGAGGTCCAAGATATGTTAGTGAATCAAGAAAAAAAGCAAGGGTATAATATGACTGAAAATTATATTTGTATAGTATATATCCTCATATATAACATTTAAAAAGTCTGGAAGGATATACATCTGTTAATACTAATTATCTTTGGAGAGGAAGGTAGAATTAGTGGGGAGAGCAACCAGTTAGATTTACATGTTACTTTTTAAAGCTAACTTCTGTATTGGTTTTTACAATTTTTCCTTTTTTTTTTTTTACAGAATTTATGTATTATTTGGGTAGTTAAAAATAAGAATCATACAATTTTCACATAAAATGCAATACATTGTAGGGCCGGCCCGGTGGCGAACTGCTACAGTGTGCCGCTTGGGAGCGCGGCGGCGCTCCCGCCGAGGGTTTGGATCCCACGTACAGACCGGCCGCTCACTGGCTGAGTGAGGTGCGGGCGCAACACCAAGGGTTGCGATCCCGTTGCCGGTCCCGGTCCAGTATGGGCGCGCACTGAGGGTTGCGATCCGTTGCCGGTCACGAAAAAAGACAAAAAGGAAAAAAAAATGCAATACATTGTATTAAAAATATATGGAAATACAAAAGTAATCAGTAGTTTATTATAGTTTAGTTTTATAGTAATTATGTAATTAAGAGAGGCTATTTAGCATGCGTAGTGGTTAATAGCTCATTGGCATCATATAATCATAGGTTCAAGACCATGTCTTGGGAAAGAATATGGAACTAGGAGCCAGACAAAGCTTCAGATTCTGAGTCAGTTATTATTAACTGTATGGTCTTGGGCACATAACCTGTCTGAAACTCTGTGTACTTATCTATAAAATGGGGCTGATATTCCCTCCCTCTTTGGCCTGTTGTGAAGATTGACAGATATATGAAAAGGCCCTTGCAGAGCAGATACTCCATAAATATTAGTTCTTTTTCTTCTCAGAAACAAACTGTGTTTCGAAAAATTACTTTATATAAACCCTCATCATTTAAAGAAACTTCAGACTTCATGATTAAAGGAAACATATACCTTTAAAAATTTTCCCCTCAAATCCTGGAAAGTACTTCCAGAGTACTTATACCATGTAATCAATCAGGCAAACATTTTTATCCCATCTCCTCAACTTGTTCAATGAAAAATACACTGAAATATTTTCTTCTTGACCCCTTGCACTGAGAAAAGAATGAACTTGACAGAAAGAGGGAGTTTTGGAAGTCCTTTTTGAATGATAATGGGAGAAATATATGGTGTATGGAAAGGTGGGGAGCATCCCACATAATGAATCACATGCAGAATGTACAACAGAGAATTCAATACTGAGCTTCTAAAACCTCAATAGTGCTTACTGTAAGTGATATTTTTTGTGGCCTTTTCTTTGCCCAGATATTTGTCATTCTGTAGTTGATTTAGAAAGAGATTCATGGAAAGTCATAATTATTTAAAGAAGGGAACAGGCAAAGTGTTCTTTTGCCATGTCTATAAATCTTTCCTTATGCTCTGCTGAGAACTCTGCTCTGGCTGTCTACTTTAACCATGTAACAGGAGTATATCATAATGTCAGGCATTGTCAGACCCTCAGAACTCTCCATAATTTGAGATCACAAGCAGAGACAATTTCATTGTAACATTTCTGACTACAAAGTATAAATACCATTCAGTTGGCACATTGACATCACATCAGGAATTTTTTTTTCCATCCTTATACTTTAAGTTTGTTCAGGTATTTAAATCTGTAAAGTTAGACGCTGCTAGAATAAGAAAATTGAATTCATAATAGAGTAACAATGTTAGAAGAAAAATATACTTTTGAAAGGAAGCATAAAAAGAAAATTTAAAATAAAGATCACAAATATATCAAAAAAAGCTGGTACATGTATTTTCAGTTATGTTTTCATTAGTTCTCTCCAGAGTATTAAAGAATTTCTCAGAACAATTTAAAATTGCAGATATAAAAAAAATCACTCAAACACAAGATCTGAAAATCTCATCGTGAGTCCCGAGAGAATACTTTGTTCTCATGATGAAGTTAGCAACTGGGAGTATTTCACTAATTCTTTAGTATGTGCATCTGCCTCACTGCATACCATTATGGCTCCCTTAACAGCCATCGTTTTTATAATGGAAAAAAAAATTAATGTTTGAATAAACTCCGATGTAAAAACTGAGTTTATAGATATTTTATCTTTTAGTGTGATTATACACTTCTAGTACATGTTCTTTGTTAAGTAATAAAATATAGAATCAACTGCTGAAAAATGAAGACCCATATGCATTTTCTTCCTGGAGATACCTTACTAAATTCACTTTGTGCTTGCAATTTAACCTGACTCTTAAAGCGTTCACTTCTTGATTGGTGATTCACAAACAAACATCCAGGTTTTCCCCTCAGAATTAATATTTTCTGATTGTCACCGAGAAAGGAGTTTCTAAGGAGGTATGTACATGCATATATATGTTGTACTCAGAGAAGAGATACTACTCGCTTTTTCTGTTTCAATTTATACCCTCTTCCCTCTCTGGAAACCAAACATGCGGTTAAGATTGGGAGCAGAGCCTCTCTCCTGCTGATGTGCTGGAAATCTGAGCTTCGTGTCTGAGGTACATGGCGGCCATCCTTGGATTCAGAACCGGTGTTAAAAATCAGCAAGGGCATGGACAATTTACTTAATCCTCCAAATGCCAAAACAAATCTCATTTTGAATGCTTGGAGAGGGTTATATTTTTAATAGACATGAGACAAATAATTTGGTTGGTAAATAGAAACATCCTTTGTTAAGGTGAAAATCAGACCTTAATATATGTTTATGCCAAAGTCCAATGTCATGTGTCTTAACTGGTGACACAGTTATTTTGTTTCTGTTACTCTAACATTCTTCATTCATCTCTGTCTCTTGCATTTTTGTTCATCTGTGCATTATCTTGCTGAATAAGATGTACTTTCTTTATGCAGACTGACTTTATCGTTTGGACTACTTTTTTTACCCAGAACAGTTTTTCAGAACAACACTAACGAATAGGTTTCACTAGGCTTTGTTCCCTTCATGGTTCTCAAGGCTGTACTTTGTCATCAGCCATCTGCTTCTTAAGACAGGTCTCTGCATTCTCTAAGGGTCTCAATTCCATCTGTTAGAACTTCCTGAGTAATTTGGCCATTGTCAACCCAACCAATTTAGTATTACTGTCCTCCCCAGCCTAAATCTAATTATCACAACTTCCTGGTAAACTGTGTCTCTCGTGTTTCACTATTTCTCTAGACCTGCTGAGCCCCAGGTCTCAAGAATACCCTTTGTCTTTGGTTCTTGCCCTTAGAGGAGATATTTATCTTGCCTCCATGGTTTTAGGAATAAAGGACAAGAGTTTGAAGCAGGTGTCACTAAAAATACTGAAGTCTGTAAAATAACACATCTCATGTTTTTTGGTCATTTACTGGTGCCCGTTCAAAAATTTTGCCTATTCTGCTTTTCAACTACAACAACAGAGGAAGGGACAAAGTGACAATCTTTAATATCTATAAATTGCAGCTTCAAATAAAAATGCTGCTGTTTTAAGAGAAAAGTCCTTTTCAGTACTTTTAAATCCTTTGCCATTTTGTGCCCACTCTGTGTGGACTGCATAAACATAAAGAGGTTGCTCCATTAGTGATGTAATAGGGTAGATGCTTCATGCAAATTTTTTTTGTGTGGTTACCTAAAACAGCATTTTTCAGCATATGCATCTTTCTCTCTTTAGTGCAAGGAAAGATTATCTCTACAAAGGAAAAAAAAAATCCAGGTATTGTTTTAAAAAGTGAAGAGTCTTTTGAGAAAAGTTTTATTTATTTAATTTTGTTTTATCAATACACAATGTAGTTGATTTTCGTGTCCCTTTACCGAAAATAGTTTTATAATTCACTTCTAGTACTTTTCACAAGCAGTTGGAAGAACCTGCTATCAGCTGAGCACCATGACAATGGTGTAGGGGATTAAGATTTACAAATTACAGTCTCTACACTAAACAGGGCATTCCAAGGGGAGTATGGAAATGTAGGGAATGCTCAGTTGAGACTAATGCAAAGTTAATTACATACATGTTTAATCCATTGTGGCTGCTATAACAAAATATCATAGACTGGGTAGCTTATAAACAACAGAAATTTATTTCTCACAGTTCTGGAGGCTGGAAGTCTGAGATCAGGGTGACAACATGGTCGAGTTCTGGTGAGAGTCTGCTTCCTCAAAGACAGTGTCTTCTCACTGTGCCCCAATGTGGTAGAAAGTGCCAACTAATTCTCTGGGGCCTCTTATAAGGGCACTAATCCCATTCAAGAGGTTTCCACCCTCATGACCTAATCACCTCCCAAAGGCTCCACTTTCAAGTACCATCACCTTGAGTATTAGGGTTTCAACATATAAATTTAAGGGAGGGGGGACAATTAACCTTCTAACTATAGCAACACACAAAGAATTTTGAGCTCAAAAAGTCTTTAAAATAATCTTCTCTAAATTCTTTATTTTAAAAAGGAAGAAAAGTGGACACAAAGAAGTCATGGGACTTGTCCAAGGTTATCCAGAGGTAGATTTTGAACCTTTTTGTTGCTCTTTCATATGCCTCATTTCATGAGCTATAGAGGAAAATTCATGTTCTCTTATATGTTACTACTGGGAAAGATTTTCTGAGTCCTCTTTTGAACACCAGATTATTGCCTTGAATAGAAAATTGACATTGATGATGCCAATTAGCAGCTTGTTAGAAATGCAAAATCTCAGGCTCCACCTAGACCTCCTGATTTATAATATGCATTTTAACAAGATCCTCTATTGATTCTTATGCATGTTTAAGTTTGAAAAGTACATCTCTAGAATCCTTGACCTAGAGGGGTGGTCCTCCAACTTAAATGTGCATCAAAATCACCTGGGAGTTGGGGGTTAGGGTTATTACAGCACAGATTGTTGGACCTCAGTCCCAGGGTTTTAACTGAGTACGTCTGTGCTGAAGCCAGAGAATTTGCAACTTTCTAGGTGCTGCTGCTGCTGCTAATATGGGGACTATGCTTTAAGAACCACTGCTCAAAACAGTGATTCTCAACTCTGGTTGTGCAGCAAATTATCCTGGGCAGCTTTTAAAAAGTGCCAAGGCCTAGGTTCCATCTCCTGATAACTGGTTTTGGATGGGGCCCAGTCATTTTCTTGAAAGCTCCTTTGTGATTCTTATCATAAGCAAACAAATTCAGGAACCACTTTGTAGAAGACGAGAAGAGACTGCATTTTCTATGATTAACATGGGATTCTGTGGACTGGCTGCCTTCCTAGAAACTCCAGGACAGTGTCTTTGTTCATACAGACTTTTGCTTGTATTCAGGCCAGACTTATGTAGTAGGTAACCTTGGATCTTCCACTTACTGGCTGTGTGGTCTTGGGCAGGTTACCTGCTCTCTGAACTTTAGTATTATATTTGCTAGACGGAAATAGGGATTTTAACCACTGTGGCCTGTTATTGGGAATGTTTAATTAAATAAATTATCGAGCCTGCCCCATGGCGCACTCTGGAGAGTGCGGCGCTGGGAGCACTGCGGCGCTGGGAGTGCAGCGACGCTCCTGCCGCGGGTTCAGATCCTATATAGGGATGGCCGGTGCGCTCACTGGCTGAGCATGATGCGGGCGACACCACACCAAGGGTTGCGATCCCTTTACCAGTCACAAAAAAGACAAAAAATAAATAAATAAATAAATAAATAAATAAATAAATAATCAAATTATCTGATTATATTAGGAACTCAATAGTTGATAGCTTATAAGTGTGAGTAGTTTACTGATTTTTTTCCCATATGTGAAAGGAGATAAATATACAATAGTACTTAAGTCATATCATTAATTTTCCCAAATCTGAAAGATTTTGAAGGACTAATATTAAAACTATGTTAAATGAGTAGAATATAGTATTAGTGGAAGATATAACTTCTGAACAGGCTCAAACAAGCAAACTATATATTGCTTTTCATATCCAGTTAACCCTTCACCATCATTATTTGAAGTCTGCTCAACATGAATGGTGTCTATTCAGCACCCAAGGCAGTGATGCTCTTAGTAAATTATATATTTGATGGCAATATAAATGGCTTACTATTGATAACTCCTAAGAATTGTCTCTAAACACTCCTGTGGTCAAGATTAACAGTGGGCGTGTCAACCAAATGACCATTTTGCTGCTTAGTTCAGGCACTAATTTAATGTTTTGTATGAAAAACACTATAATTTGTCTAACACAGAATATTCAGGTGTGCCGTAAATGTTTTGATCAAATGGTTTGGCAGACCCTTTGGGGTTAGCCAATAAGAATTCATCACTCTGGTTCATATGCAAATGTAAGTATATGTTCCAAGAGTATAAGAGTTATAAGAAGCCTTGAAGAACACCTAGTCCAGCCCCCACATTTCACAAATGTGGAACTAGGGTGACCTGTCAGAGGTGAATCACCTAGCCTTTCCAAAAAAAAAAAAAAAAGACTCAGAGCCATGTTGTCCTAGAAATATAATTTTTTAAAAAATTCTTTCCATTATTGTTATTGACAAGCTGTTTTGTAATAAGGAAATAATTTTATTATCATTTTATTATATTAAAGGAGACCAATAATGAATATAAGGAACATACTTCAAATTACTATAGTGACTTATACCTAATAATTCTTGTGTGTGTGTGTGTAAATGTTTGTAAGTGTGGCCAGATGACTGGGCGTGTATGTCTCTGATTCTGTGTATGCATGTGCTATTTGTGCACATGAAAATGTGTGTGAGTGTGTGTGTGTGTGTGTGTGTGTGTGTGTGCATGTACAAATGGGAGAACAAAGGGACCTTGTTCAGAAGTCCTTGTGATACATATTGTGCTGCTTAGCAAAGAGCTGCGCCTCACCAACTGCTCTTCTTAGAGTCTGGGCTAATAGAAAGTCTGCCACATTTGTGACTGCTTACTGTTCAAACTGAAAACTTTCCCCCTTTACCTAGGGTATTTTTGGTATCAAAGACTCTTGTAGACTTAACACTCTTTAAAAATAAAAACTTTATTTCTTTTCTGAGTACTGCAGTGTAATCTCTTTTGGTGTTAAACGAAAAACTGACTTTGGAAGAAAGATGTACCAAAAAAAGAAATGTTAGGATACTAGCACAACGACTTACTAAAGCTATTTTGAATTGCATTAGATACTATTTTATTCTGTTCCAAGTGTGAAAAAAAAGTAGAAGCTCATGTGTACTCATTTAGAAATAAAACTCACAGAAATCAATGTTGGAAGGGCCTGCAGAGCTCTCCTTTTTTGCTCTGGACCTCAGTTCCTTTCATCTCTCAAATGAGCGGTTGAAGTTATTTTTCAAATGTCATCCTTTTCTTTGCTCTTCCCAAAGAATCAAAATTTAGAATTTATGTTTGTTTGTTTTTTTCATTTTGAGCAGCCTGGGCAGCCAGACGTGCATGACATGGAATGTGTTACTTGTTCTGATCTGAAAATGAAATATCTAGTATGGTGTTCAACTCTTGGACCATTATTATAAACTCATTGTTCTGTGACAATTTAAAAAGGCAACATACAGAATTCTTGATGCTCCAGAAAGGCATTTACTTACCTAGACCTAAAATATTGTTTATTTAGAGTAGATTCATATAACTAGAATATTGAAAAGATTGTTTTTACAGAGGGAAAGAAGAATTGTTCTTTTGTAAAAGATGACACCTTGAAATTTGAAGAAACTTCCCCCAAATTCAATGTCTACAAGCATCTATAACAAACTGATTGATATAATCAAGTAGAACATTCCTTTCAAAATACTCCAAGAAAAGGGTAAAGTGTAAAATCTTTAACAAAACTGAAATTTTACTAAGTCAATACATTTTCTGAATCAATAATTTATGTCAATTATTAGTATGTTTTCAGTTTATACAAATTTTATACCTATATTTCTACCCAATGCTTAGCTGTGGGAAGAAATCCACCATCTTTTCTTTTTTAAAAAATTCATTTTATATTTATATTATAGGTTTATTTTTAATTTGATTTATGCGTACTCATTAGTCAATTATTTCAACATCAGCAACAACATGGTTAGAGTTTATGAGGTGACCAGATGACAGCATCACAGTCTCTCCTTGCTCACAAATACATGAAGTACATTTTGTATTTATATTCTATAAGAAATATGATTTCTGTCTGGAAGAAAAAACATACTGAAGAAATGAAGAAAAACAGATTGTGAGATTGATAACAAAATATAACAAAATAAATAAAAATAGAAAACTGGTGGGAAAATAAACCTAAACATTTCCCCATAAATCCCTTCCTACACTCATCCAAACTGCTATGTTTTCTGAAGAAAGTAATTTCTGACTCCAGCTACCGCAGTCATCATAGAAAACGACATGTTAGTAATAAAGGCATAGTGATCTTTTCCCCAATCGGGGGCTGGCAAATGTTTTCTTAAAAAGACACTGTAAATACAAATGCTTGTCAGCTTGTGATGGGGTTATGTCCCAATAAACCAATAGTAAGCTGAAAATACTGAGTCGAACATGACTTTAATACATGTGTCATACCGAACATCACAGCTCAGCTTGGCCTACCTTAAACATGCCCAGAACACTTCCATTAGTCTACAGTTGGGTGAAATCATCTAACACAAAGCCTATTTTCTAATAAAGTGTTCAATACATCATGTAATTTACTGAATACTGTATTGAAAGTGAAAAACAGAATGGCTGTATCGGTAGTCAAAGTACGATTCCTACTGAATGCATATCACTTCTTACCCTTGTGAAATCAAAAAAATCCTAAGTCAAACCATTGTAAATAGGGGACTTGTCTGTATTTTAGACAAGTGTTTTAGTTTAGGAGGAAAAATTAGGAATATTATGTAGTGTCTTAGTCCGTTTCTGTTGCTCATAGCAAAATACATGAAACTGGGTGATTTATAAAGAAAACGAAATTTCTTGCTTACACTACCTGAGGCTGGGAAGTCCAAAGTCCAGGGAACATTTCTGGTGAGGGTCTTGGTGGTGGTGACAGTGACAGCAGAGTATCGCATTGTGAAAATGGTGCAGTAGAGAGAGCAGAGAGAGACGGACTCTCTTCTCTCTTCTTTTAAAGCCCTCAGAACCACACCCGTGACCACCATTTTTAATCCATTCGCTACAGTCTAATCATCTTTATAAGGCTCCACCTTTCAATTACCATAACAGGATTTCCCACCCTCTTAACAGTCACAGTGAGGGCCAAGTTTCTAATACATAAAACTTGGGGACACAATTAAAGCTTTAGTGAGTTTTAGGGGGGCATAATTCAATCCACTACATGTAGGTACTTATATAGCCATTTAAAAGATAGACATTTAAAAATGTGAAATGCATTTTTTTAGTTTGTGAGTCATACAAAAAACAGACGATAGGCTGGATTAATCCTTTATTAAGAAACTGGAATTTCAAAAATTCTATCCTATATCAGTTATACAACTGATACTATAAAAAAATTAAATAGGTTAGAACAGACTTTTTTTAAAATTAAAAATTTTGCATTATCAATATGCAATACAGTTAATTTTTGTGTCCCTTTACCAGTGCCTTCTTCCTCCCTCTCTCTTCCCCCTCCCCCATCAACATCATATCTGTTCACTTGTCTTAACAGGTTCAAGGAATTGTGATTGCTGTGTCTTCTTTAAATGACATTCTCCCCTCAACATTATTGCTTCTTTTCATTAAAGTTACTATCTTTCAATAAGAAAAAGATACTCAGTCTTAAACTTCAAGAAATTTTCCCCATAGGAAATCTATATTGTTTTAACTCAGAGTCAATGAGGTACAAATTGAAAGATGAACACAGAGCTATACCGTTGGCAATGTAAACAATAGTAAGGGTGGTAGTGGATGATGAGACTATTGGATTCAATGTCAGTACTTTGATTCCCTGATATGAGATATCTCTAATGTTAAATCAATAGTTAATGCACTTTTTAAAGTTTCAGAAGAGATAAACATTTAATGTTCAATGTTGTAAATCTGCATGTAGACATTATCGAAATATTGAGAGATACGCTATTGGAGGAAGAATGATACATTTGCATCAGAAATTCTTGGGCATGCACCCACTGGGGCAAAGAAGTACGTCCTCTTCAAGGTTTGAACACATGGGAAGAAAAGGCAGTCTTACCATCTTTTTGTGTGCTTTTATCTTAGAAGGAACAGAACTTAGTAATATCTTTTTTCTATTGGCATTTATGGAGTTATGCAGTTTGTCTTAATTAAGGAAATGAAAAAGAACTCAATATTTTTGTGTGAATGCACGTAGGTGGAAAAATATATAAACAAGACAGGAAAAGATGATACACAAGAAGAACACAGCCTTTTCAAGCAAATTGGAAGCTATGAAACATCATATGTCACAATTTTTTTGTGACATGTGATGTGCCAAGCTACTCAGATATTTTAAATGTCATCCATTGACTCATTAACCAGTGTGTGCAAGCAGATGTTGGCTTAAGCTGTGACACTATTTGGTGTACTCAAGGAAGTGGAGACAGATACCAGCTTTTCAAATAGAAAGTAGCTACCAAATATAAAAAAATGATTTCTTTCCTCAAATTTTACTTGTCACATTATGTTACATTAGAGGATGAAACAGAATGTTAACTGTGTAATGAGACAAAGCTACTAAAATGTAAAGGAGAACACACTTTTTTAGCTTAGATACATGCCATCCTTTTAGACTTGGGTAGCCATTCTGAAATGATGGCAGGATTCTTTTTATGCAAACCAGCTGTTTCTAAATTCACAATAACTAAAAGTTAAACAACTTTAAAAACTTTTCAAAAAAATAAAAGGTTCTTGAGAGATACTTTGCTATTTTAAACAGAGATAAGAGGTTATGCTGGCAATGTGAACCACTTAGTACCTTTTCTGAGCTTCTCTACCAACAGCAGTGCCCAGGGCCCCTTGTTGATGTGAGCACCCAAATTTGGGGGATGCTGGTGCTTTCTAATACTGTATGTGGCTCTTTTGACAATGGTGGGTATAGTGGGCTTCTAAATCTTTGTTAAAGTAATTGTTTACCTCACAAAAGAAAATATAATACAGATGTCTTGCAAAACGGATGGACTGCATATGTGATTTGCATTTTGGCGAAGATTAATGTTTTTGTTATTTCAAGGCAAGAAAATTAACAAGAAAAGACAATTTTTAATGGAAAAATCAAAGAATGTTGGAAATATAAGTGACCTAGAGATGGGTCACTGGAGAAATCACTTGCTGTACGTATTCTCTGCCATTTTTTGTGTGTGTTCATTGATTAATTTTTTAACAGTTTCAAAATACCCTATCATTAAATCAGTAACATCATTTACTCTAAAAATTCTAGGTTTGTTCAGACTTTAATGATTCCAAAAAGATAGTTACTTATTTTATTCTTTTAAGATCTTGTCCAGAAAAGGATTCTCATATGCTCATCTGGGTTTAATTCTCATTTTTCTTCTGTATGCTTGCCAGGGTGTTTTCTGGGAAGCTGACCCGGAGCCAGATTACTTGCAGGATTGCTCTTAGGATCAACAACTGGAGAAGAAAAGAGAAGAGAAGGGAAGACAGGGAAAAGGAGAGGGAGAAGGAGAGGAGAATGAGTTGGGAGTGAGGAAGGGAAGGGAGGAAAGAGAAGAAGGGGAGGTAGCAGAGTTGGACAGAGCAATGGACCGAATGTTTGCATGTCCCTGATTGCATATGATGGAGTCCTAATTTTAATGTGATGGTATTTGGAGGTAAGGCCTTGGCAGATGATTAGGTCATGAGGGTGGAGTTCTCATGAATGAGATTAGAGCTGTTATAAAGTGGCCAGAGCTTTAGCCAACTCTCTTTGTGCCATCTGAGGACACAAGGAGAAGTGGGCAGTCTGCATGGGAGAGTGTCCTAAACAGAACCCAGCCACAACCATGATGGAACCATGATCTCTGATTGCAGACTCCGGACCTGTGAGGAATAAATTGCTGTTGTTTATGAGCCATCCAGTCTACTTCACTGTGCTATGGCAGCCCAAACTAAGACAAGCAGAGAGAGTTGGAGCTGTGACGCTGTCTCTGTAGTAACAAAGAGTTATCCCATACTTAAGTAAGGGTGCTGAATTTTTATGCTCTTTATTCTACATGCTAGAGAGTATACTGCATAGTTTATGCTGTATAGTTCTATGTAGTTTATGCTGCATACTATATACATCACACCAGTCGTTGGATTCTGCTGCACCAGGGAAGAGGCTTACAATTGGGCGAGACAGCTCTCTCTAGTCTAGAGGACACTTACCAAAGGGCAATTTCAAGAGAAGGCTAACAGCTCAGAATCTGAGCAAATAAGTCTCAAAGACCTGAAAGGGAATACCGGCAGCTTGTGATAGCATCCACTACAGTGTTAAAATGAGGAAGATTATTTTAAGTTCTAACCTAAATATATTCTATTAAAATTAAGTCCATATTTTTAAATTCTATATTCTCTGGGAGTACTGATCAACTGCTTTTCCTTGTACAGACTACATATTTCAATCATTGTCGGGTCTGCCGCCAGCTGACTCGAATAGCACTAGCCTCGTTCCTTCTGGTGAGCGAGTGAACGGCCTGGATTACTCTTTCCCTCCAGTCCCCTTTGGAAGGAGACGGGGGAAGAGAGCCGTGAAGAGAGGTGAGCACACCGCCGGCCCCCCAAACAGCCCCATTAAAGGACACTCAGATGTGGCGGGGGTTCTGTCGAGCAGTTCCATTTATTACCACACAAGCACTTGCTTTTATAGGCAGATAGGGAGGGGAGGTTTTAACATTCAGCTTAAAGGTCAAGGGCATGTATCCTGTCTCAATGCCTTTCACGAGGGCAGAAGCACCCCTTTCACGAGGGCAGAAGCACCTATTTGGCCAATAAGGGCTTAAGCAAGGTTCCCGCAGACACCCCCACCCTACTTCCTCCCCGCGTCTTAGGCTGCCACATTAATACGGCCCTGTGGGCCCATAATGGTGCTGCTTGTAATGTCACTTAAGGTGACATTATTTTAAGGCCCGACATTATTTTAAGGTGACATTGGTTTTTAAGGCCCAACAAATCATGACGCAGAGTTTACTAATATGACTGAAAGCCAGATGAACAATCCCAGTCCACTCTTTTCTAAGCTTTGAAAGCGTTTCTCTTGTGTTTCCTTGAATGCATTGCTTAAATCTTGAACATAATTTATTGATTTTTGTATAAATTGTTGCAGAGATTATACCAAGAGCACATACTACATAACAATGTTTGAAGGATAAACATTTTAACTACTTGGAGGAAGTCAACTATTCAGTAGGATAATATTTTCATTTCAGAGTGAACTGTGGGCAAAGATATATATAAGTGTATTTTGGGAGCATTAAGTAGAATCCTAGGCTATATATTTCATTTGAAGAGGCAAGTACTAGGTATTTAGGGAAGAGTAATTTACTTATTTTACTTGAATTGAATAAGAAATATTACTTGTTAATGTAAGAAGCAACGAGATGTGTAGGTACATTAGTTCTCTATTGGGCCAGGCTCAGTGAGCTCTGTCAGGTGACTAAAAGACACTTAGCAGCAGCCAAATGAACCAAGCATGTTTTGTTGACCCTCCATTCATTAGACTATTGAGGTACCATTACTTCAACCCCAGAATGTTTCTCTGAACCACGGGGAGAATCACATAATGAGGATTTCCAGTCAATACTGTCATGAAGACAGTATTTCTTTCTTGGTAATAAAACCAACAAGAAATATAAGACAGGACCAACAGTAAATATAACAAATTTGATAGAATCAACAAGAAATATAAAAGTTTTGAATTAAATGAAGTCTTCTGAAAAATAGTTGATTCTGCTAAATTGGGGAAAATTTCAGATTTTAGACCACTTTGGGACACACTAGGGATAAACATGGCCTTCAACATCTTCTCATGTAAGAAATGTTAAAGTGTTCACTTTTTAGGGAACCCAGGAAAGTTTTTCCTAATTCATATTTTCAATGAATATATAAAGTACTGCCCTGTGTATTGCAAGAGATGATACCAACCATTCTTAAAAGGGCAGGTGCTTTATGGGGATCTTCCAGTAGCAGAGATGGGTAAACCAGAATTATACAACATGGTCCATCAAGTTATGAGGTATTTTATTGCAAAGGAATAAAAGAGGCTCTAAATCTGGCTAGATGAATAAATGCCTTTTAAAAAAGATACCTTCAGAAAGACTAGGCAGCTTTAAGTAGTAGCTTAATGGTACAGTAGTAGTGTAGTCTTTTGCTCATTGAACTTGCCCTGCATTATTTTTATTTTTCCAGCTTTAGATAAGAAAATGAGGCTTTTGGTAAGGACTTGTAGAGGTTATGGTTTCCATTCTTCTGTGTCTAGAATAGTCTGAAAGTGTTGGTCTCTCGGCGTTGAGGACCGACAACACAGGGCGGGAGAGGACCCCGGGCCAGCCGGCGGTAACCTCCCGTGGGGCTGAGC
>NW_007726255.1:683886-684683 GCF_000696425.1 Galeopterus variegatus | reverse complement strand
TAAATGATGCCAGATCTTCATCAAATTTCTGGTGAACCCCTGTGATTGGGCTTTCTGTTGGTCCTTCCTCCAACTTTTTCCAGGCAGCCAGACCGGCCGCCCGGACTTGTTCTTGGTAAGGGGCAGGGATGGCGGCCTGTTGTAACCCCGATGCATATTGGGCATCTTGGCCCATGAGCATTCCCATAGTAATGGGAATTACAGGATTGGCGTGGTGATTTCTCTCAGCTATTTGTTGGCACTCCTCTTTATAGAGGGCGCTCCACTTAATATACTGACTTCCTGGCAGAACGGCACGCGCTAATGATCTCCAATCTGCCGCCGTGCAAGGGAGATGAGCCAAACCCTGGAGGATGGTCTCGGTCCAAGGGGCATTTGGCCCGTCCTCCAAGACCGCCTTTTTTAGCTCTTTAAGATCGCCAGGCTCCCAGGGATACCAGGCGGAGGGTCTATTACCCCCTGGATTAACATTAACAGGGTATAGTTCACAAGCAGCCGGGGTAAAACGAGGAGAAGGGTAGGGTGGCGGAGAGCAAAAGGGGTTAGATGATGGGGGCCTCGGAGGCTCGTCCGGGGTAAGGGGCAAAGAAGATAGAGGCACGGCTGGGGCCGTAGGAGCGGGGAGGGGTGTGGACTTTAGCCGCTCCGACAGCTGCCCTTGTTGGTCTGTGTTATGGGCCTTAGGGCCTTGAGACCAGGGGGCAGAATCGAAAGGTTCTAAAGAAGGATACAAGGGCAGCTGGTCCGTAGAGGGAGAGGGTAGAACCCTAGTTTTACTCTTCAAATCCCGAGTGACT
>NW_007726255.1:592233-683733 GCF_000696425.1 Galeopterus variegatus | reverse complement strand
CTCCTTTGACTGTCGGTTCTCCCACTGCCGGAGACCGACAAAGCCGGGCTGGAAGAGACCCCGGACCAGCTGGCGGCAACCTCTTATGGGGCTGAGCGGGATGATGAGTGTCGCAGGCCCGATCCCCTCTGCGCTTCGGCCCCGGGGACAAAGAAAGAACACCGAGCCAGGAGAGCGGTCAAAGCCGGAACTCTGTTTATTGCAAGGGTGTTGGAGCTTATATAGAGGGAGCAGGCGAGGATTGCGAAAGAGGGCAGGAGAGGTCGGCTGACCAATCAGGGGAGGCCACAGGTTGGGAGGAAGGGAGGTGGCAGAGTGGGAAAAAGTTGCTTAGTCACTGGGCCCCGGAAAAGGGAGCAATCAGCTACGTGCGCATCAACGCTAATGAAATGGCGGCGGTGAACTCGTACCTACAAAATGGCCACCACTTGATTTATATCAGGAAGCTGGAATTACACACAGTTAGGTGCCCTATGATGTGATTGCACCGAAGTGCGGCCCAACATGAAAGTGTTCAGGTAGACTCTCTCTTATTCTCTAGGCAGAAATAAAATTGTTGAACTTTTATAGAAAGGTTGCCTTCTAAATAATAGTTCCAGCTAAGATTGCAAGTTCCATAAATCTTGTGCAAAAGTGTGAACTGCTCCTCCACCAGATGCTGGAATTACCTATGCTGGGTGGTTGCAGGCATTTTTAACTCAGCATTTTCTGCATCTTGTCCTTTCATTATTTTATTTGCTTTAAGTACATAAATGAATGTCCATGCATAAGAGATACAATTACTCTTTAAGTATTTTTTGTGCCAAAATAGCCACTAAGCAATATGATTTTTCTAACTATAAATGAGTACTAAAACTATAAGTGGGCCTTGCCTCTAGGTCCATGTACTACAGAACATACAGATTCTTCTTTCCTACTTATTTTTATTTCTGTGTAAATAAGCAGTATCCTTAAAAATTCTGGGGTAAGGAATTGAAATTTCTCTTTCTCTTTTATTGTCTAGTCTTTGACTAGCCTCAGGTCTTAGAATCTTAGAAGCTGAAATAAATCACTAGGTTTTCAGTTGACTTCAACTGAAAAAAGAACCTAATTGTACACTTTTTGCAAGATTTTAAGTAAATAACATTTGCTGTCTTAGCCATGGATGATTTAATTTTTAACACGTGCTCTCAACCTTTAATTTTCTGCAAAGCAGCTGCATCAATTATTAATTCATCTATATTTCCTCAAAGTGAGTCAGACTTAAGATCCTTCATAAATATTTAAGAACATTGCTGCAAAATAAACAAAAACTTTTACTTAAGTTTTAATTGCAAGTTTGAGAATCAACAGTTGCCAAGCAACAAAAAGCAAGGCAAACATGATAGAAAATCTAGAAAAGTAAAAAAGCAGACACTAAAAGAACAGGGAGGCCAGACTTCTTCCATAGCCCACATTGTCTGTTTTACAATGTGAATCTCATTTACTGCACATTTAACTAATGGAATAAATGGACGTGGCCAAATTTAACCCAGGCCTGACTCATGATAGCACTTAATTTCTGATAGCTCACTTTTTCTCTTTCTGTCTTTTTCTTTGTCACACACACATACACATCACATTTCCACACATGGTGTATACTCTTTACCATTAATACTGAACAAGTTACCGAAAGAATAAACACACGAATATGTAAAAATAGACTGCATGTAATTAAAATAATGAAAGAACAGCTCTAACTTTCTTTTCTTATCTCATTAGAAAGTCTTCTGAGATAGATGCTGTTATGGATTGATTTGTGTCCCCTCCAAAAAATATGTTGAAGTTATAGCCCCCTGATACTTGTGACTGTGACCTTATTTGGAAATAGGGTCTTTGCAGATGTGATCAACTTAAGGTGACTGATGTTCTTACAAGAAGAGAAGAAAAGCCACACAGAAGCACACAGGGACAATGCCATGTGACAAGAGAGTCTGAAACGGGAGTGATGCATCTGTAAGCCAAGGAATGTCAAGGATTGTGGGCAATTCCAGAAGTTAAGAGAAAGGCATAGAATGGATTCATCCCTAGAGACTTCAGAGGAAGCATGGCCCTGCTGACACCTTGACTTCAGACTTTTAGCTTCTAGAACTGTGAGGGAATTAACTTCTATTGTTTTAAGCCACCTGAGTGGTAGAATTAATATAGATGCTATAAGCAAATTCATTTCTTCCTCTTTAAAAAAATTACGAAATAAAGCATACAGACTATGCATAGAATATATGTACAATTTAACAATAATTATGAAGAAAATATTCATTTGACCACCATCCAGGTCAATAAACAAGATACTGGTGCATCCCTAGAAGGCTCCCGTATACCCTTCCTTATCACAGACTACTCTCGTCCCCCACCACCTGATAATCATTCAGTAGCTTTTCTTTATAGTTCTATCCCATATGTAATCATATTGTAATCAATATGGTTTAATGCTACCACTGATAAATCTTTAAATAAGGATATGTTTAGATAAAGCTATTTGATGCAAATGCATTGGAGAGCTCTTCTTAAGCAAATTTACAGGTTATGAACTGATAAATATAAATTAAAACTAACATTCTATAAAATCACATTTCAAATAATCATATTCATTCAGTTCATTCATTTATTGAACACCCTATTTCTAGGGGCATATTAAATGAACTTTATTTTTAAGACATTTTCCAGACAACAGATTAAACATTATGGCAATAATTCCACTTGAATGTAGTATATAATTTAAAGCAAAATTCAATTCTTTTATAGTCATACTTAATCGTTACACACACATATACACAGAGGAGAGTTTGTGAGATTTAACAATACTCTTTGTAAAATAGAACACTTGATCAATACGATGGATTTTACCAATCTATAGATTAACTTGATCGATTTACATAAACATGGATACATAGATTTAGAGGTGCTGCACATTTTAATTTTAATTAAATCACTAGGTTTATCTCAATGTGTAGTTACTGGACTTGGCCAGTCTATGTATATGAATTCCTCTTAGCATCGCCATGTATATTTACTGCTAATAGAAGGTATACAAATCTTTTTTTTGACAGCTTACTATAACACATATTTAAGCATTACAATGTGCTATATATGAGCATTACAATGTCATGTACATGAGGAGGTAAAGGGATTCAAAGTACAGGTGCTCCTTGACTTATGATGGGGTTATGTCCTGATAAACCTATTGTAAGTTGAAAACATAAGTAGAAAATGCGCTTAATACACCTGTCATACTGAACATCATAGCTTAGCCTAACCTACCTTAAACATGCTCAGAACACTTCCATTATCGTACCGTTGGTCAAAATCATCTAACACAAAGCCTATTTTATAATAAAGTGTTCATATGTCATGTAATTTACTGAATCCTGTACTGAAGGTGAAAAACAGAATGGTCGTACGGGTACTTAAAGTACGGTTTGTACTGAATGTGCATCACTTTCTCACCATTGTAAAACTGAAAAATCATTAAGTCGAACCATTGTAATTTGGGAACTGTCTGTAGTTTATTTTGCTAGCACTAAAAGGTTGTAAATAGGAATCTGTCAGGTATTTTGGAAGGCCTCCAAACATTGGAACACAAGTGTTTTTTGCCTTCCAAGAAGCTCATTGTCTCCAGGAGAAAAGAATGGCCTGGCTAATGATCAAGGAAATTTTGAAGTGGATCTTTTAGCCCACATATGAAAGTGATGAACTCTATATAGAGAGAAAGAGACTGGTCCCCATGGGAATGGAATATAAAAAGCCATTATTGTATCTGGAGGAACAGAAGTTTGTAGACAGGGAATGTCAATGTCAAAGAAGAGCAAAAGTGTACAGCTTGTATTAAATTTTTTAAATGTCAGGAAATAAAACTAAATAACATTTATCTCTAGATATATATTTGCATGTTATGACCCTTCTGCCAACTTTCCATTGATCTTGAAAAGTTATCAACTTCATATACTTATTGATCGATTATTATTTAGTTAACAGAAAATGTCACTCACTAATGTGATTCAGTTTCCTTACTATCACAGGCATTATTTCTAGATACAAAGCCACTCGTACTGTCATTATCAATTACAAATTATTTCTCTAAAACATTAATTTAAAAGGTAAGAAAAAGCTCACTAATTTTTAAGAATTACATTGCCTAATTTTTAATACTAGAACTAAATTGAATGCCTGTTTTACAGTTTAGGGTAGGCCAATATGTGCTAGAAGTTTTAGTTCAGTGTAATTATCAAAGGTGTTTAAATTACTCTTAAACCTGGCTTTGTTAAATGCTTTGAGTTTTGATGTTGCTGTTGCCTAGAGTGGTATATCTCAAACACTGGCCAGTGAACTAGAAAGGAAAGAAAGTATGCCAATGAAATTCTTTTTATAAAAAAAAATATAACTGGATTCCCTCTTTGGGAAAAAAAGTCATTGACTTTACTACAGAGAGATTTCAGTAAATTTGTGCTGCTCACTGACCATCCTAATCATTACTGTCAGGAAGTCAATCTGAGATAACAGGTCACAGTTTTTTTTTGTTTTTTTTTTCCTTTTTTTTGTCTTTTTTACTGACCGGTAACGGGATCGCAACCCTCGGTGTTGCACCCGCACCGCGCTCAGCCAGTGAGCAGGAACCGGTCTCCATATGGGATCCGAACCCTCGGCGGGAGCACCACCACACTCCCAAGCAGCGCACTCTCCAGTGCGCCACCGGGCCGGCCCAAGTTTTTTATGGTTTTTAAAAATTTTATAAGACCATGAAATGGAAATGTAAAAAAAAAGGCAACATTCATAAATTAAAGTATTATTTTATAAAGTGCTATTTTTAAATGTAGTTGTAGCATTACACACGAAAGATCAAAAGTAATTATATGGTTAGTCATCTAGATCCTCAAAAGTTTCTAAGTTCACGGTTGGTTGAAAAGAAGAAATCTTCTCATATTAAATGCTATGTATGCCTAACTATAAAGTAGCTCTGACTATAAGGCAATCCTACATACCTTAAATGTGGTCATATGTAATATTTCACTCTTTTTCAAATCCACCTTTTTAAAATATGTGATCTCTTCAAAGATTCTAGTCCATTTTTAAAATATTCTTTATTTTGTAGTTCTCTTAAATTCTGTATTAATCCGTTTTTGTTGCTTATAACAAAATATCTGAAACTGGGTAATTTATAAAGAAAAACAAAATTTATTGCTTACAGTTTCTGAGGCTGGGAAATCCAAAGTCCATCTGGTGGTGGCGACAGTGATCCAGGGGTATCACATTGCAAGATGGTGGAAACAGAGAGATAGAGACAGACTCTCCTTTTCTTTTAAAGCCCTCAGATCCACGCCTTTGACCACCATTTTTAATCCATTCACTACTGCACAGTCCTACAATCTAATCACCTCTTCAAGGCCCCACCTTACAATTACCATAATAGGATTTCCCATCCTCTTAACGGTCACAGTGGGGGCTAAGTTTCTAATACGTAAACCTTGGGGGACACAATTCAAGCTTCAGGGAGTTTGGGGGGGACATAATTCAATCCACTACACAATCTTTCTTTTCATTTTAACTCCCTGGGAGCACAGATTTTTCTGTTTGTTTTGTCTCTTAACTTTTTGTGGTAGGTTATCTCTTCATGTGATATATAATTTTTAAATGATGTGCTCATTCTCAATTTTTTTTAAATCTTGTGAGAATTTTGCTGTGGGTTTCAGAAATATTCCTAGATAGAAGTTTTGTGTAGCTTCATGAGTCTCCTCAGTTTGTACTAGTTTTCATGTTAATTTTTCAACTTGAAATTTTCATGCAACACTAATACTATAAATCCAGATTTCATGCCCACCATAGCACAGGCTTAGGGGTGGAATTTCTCCTGTTAGATCTTTCCACGTACCACCCGCCTCCTTCTCCTCTTGCTTGACTTTGGTAGAGATAGCTTCCTTTGTAGATTCCCTAAGCTAATGGCTATTTTCAATATCACTTTACTCAGATGCAGCCTTTCCGGATTTCTCGCTTTTTATGCAGAGTCTTACATCTAGCTTTCTACCTTGCACAAGTCCAAGGTTATTCTGTTGCTGTGTGAGTGGTAAACTTTCTCAGGCCCAATATCCAAGTCCTTTGACCTACTGCAGTATTAGCTTATGTGCTTATGTGTTCTGTATTCTGGCTTTGATTTTTTACTGCATGTAAGAGATTTCTGTTTCTTATTTCAAGCTTGACGATATTTTAGGTATTTGGGTATGCTTTGTAATTTCTATAGTTTTGTTGCTGAGGGCTAAGAAAGAAGGAAAGAGATGGTGTATTAGTTTAAGTTGTTAAATTACTAGAACTAGAATTAAATTTTTTGGAAAAGAGTGCAAAACAGTTTGGAGATGACCTTGTCAGGGAAGCCTTTGTAAACATCTGAGATAAGTACCAAAGGATAATTGTAGAAGAGTGGTACAAGGATGGAAATAGATGTGATTTTCCTGGAAAGAATGGAGAATTAGAGAACATGGCAGAAGAGAGAGCCTTGGTGGTACATGCATATATAAGAGCCAGGAGAGGAAGAGGTGTCTCTGAGAGAGAGAGATGATACGGCAGGAGAGGAAAAAAGGCAGGAGAGGACAAAAAGCAGGAGACTCCAGAAACTGGTGTCACAAAAGCTACAGTAGGAAAGGATTTCACGAAAATGTGGGGTATTTAACAGTGTTAAAGAGCATAACTGGGAAAAGCTCACTGGACTTGGCAGCTAGATGGTTATTAGCAGTCTTCTCCATTTCAGCTGACAGCAACCCATCAGGTTGCCTAGCCAAAAACCCTCTTTCAGAAGATAAATATTTAATTCATTAGGAAATTCTATTTGCTTTGCCTTTATGATATATCCGTACTTTGACTACTTCTCACCACTACTGTATTTAAAGTTGCAAACTGAGTATCTCCCCTCAATTCCAACAATTCTGATATCAGTTACCCTGCTCTAGTATTATTCCTCAGCACTTCTTACCTCTAGCATACTGGATAGTTTCCGCGTTTATTACAATGATTGTTATTGTCTGTGTTTCCTCACCAAAATATGAGTTCCATGAGGACAGTGGTTCTCTGATGCGTTCCAAGGGGTTAGAACATCAGTACCTGGCACACAGTATTCATTCGAAAAAAATTGAATTAACTAATTGTAGCTGTGTTGTGTATTTAACTGATATTTGATTTCAGTTTATAGTTTTAATGTTTTAGGCATATACATCATATTCAGTTCTACTATGAATTTAAGCAATATTTTGGTAAAATAATCTCATATTCTGTTATAACAATTCTGTGCTCAAGAACTGTTGCATTCATTGCATTCCAGAAATTAGAGCCCACACAGTACTACCAGAGACAGTTTTCACCTTGTATCCTAAGTTAAGGCCTGAACCAAACTTTTTAATTAGGAGATTTAAAATATTCACAGGAACCAGTGCTCTATTTAGCATTTCTTCTTCATAAAGTACTTACCCAGTAAACAAAGAATTTTTAATCCCCCCCCCCCAAAAAAGAGAGTGCATATATTCAAGGATTCACAGTATGCCCTTTGGGCAAGCTCATTTAACACACATTCTTATAAGTATGTGTATATTTGAATAATAAAGTTGTGACATGAATACAAAACTTTTCTGTGATAAAAAATACAAATTGATTGTATTATACCAACAATTCATATAGAATCTATTTTTCACAAGATATTTTAAAATATATACATGTATGTGTGTGTGTATGTGTGTATATATATATATTTTTTTTGCTGATAAATCCTAGGCCTTGACTGTGAGTTTAAAAATTGACCTTATAATTCCTTCCTTCCTTCCTTTCTTCCCTCCATTCATCACTTCTTTTTTCTTTACTTTTGCTCTTATGTTTCTCCTTCCCCATTTTTATTCCAATGAATAGTCAATGCCTATTCCAGAAATGAGCAAATGAGATGACAATAAACTAATATACTTAACTTGTCCTGCAGAGGCCACTGAATGTTTTGGTTCATCATTATAATCTACATAGGGATTGTATTTCTTCATTGAATATAGTTGCACTGACTTCCTACCAAGTGGTATAATTTTCAGCTCTTTTTCTTAAACGCCTCTTTCTTACACACTTAGAAATTGCACCTACACCCATTCTCTAACCATCAGAGCTAACATCATTTGCAGTTCCCATATCATTCGAATAGCTTGTCTCTCGAGCTCTGAAGTCCGTTTCTTTTCTTTTACTTGACCAATAGAGATCTCAGAAGACTGTGAACTGTGGCTCTTATGATTTGCACATGCTAAGCTCACTGGGTGTATTGACATCACACCTGGGAGGCAGAAACAAATGCAAACAAGATTCAGAGCTCTAAGGACATTCCTGCTGATGCAAGCTAATAGAGTGGAAAATCAACAGCTGAGCAATGCTAAAGCAGTACGTGCTTTTTGCTGATTTAGGTACCAAATCAAGAAAACATTGGGCCCTAATTTTCTTTTTCTTTACAAGTTTTACCTTATGTTTAAGGTTCTATGAACCAATCTTGAAGAATATCGAGTATTAAGAATGATTTTCAATTTTTTAAAGAAAAATATATTATCCTTTTCTGGCTAGAAGCAAACCAATGGCTGAATTTGAAAATGGTCTAGAAAACACTATTCTTTTCTCTCTCCTCCTTTTCCTTCTTCTTCCTCCCTCTCCTCACCCCCTTTTTTCTTTCTTCTTCATTCATTTTTCTTTGTCTTCTGTTTCTTCTAATCTTTTCCCTCAAAAGAAGATATTTAACTGAATGAAGCAAATTTCATTTCAATATGATAACTTGGCATTTTGTATTTCCTCTTTTCTCTATGAAAACTACGTGAATTTAGCTTGCAAATAAAGTTTATGTGAACCCACTTTCCTGATATATAATGAAGGTAAACAGAATAAGCATATCTATGCAATTTTCAGTTGCTTTCAATATAATTTGTTCACAGTGATCAATAGAGGTATTAAAACCTAAATAGTTTGCATGGTAGCTTATGCAATTCAGTTACATTCTTATGAGAAATAAAAAGCAAATAGAACAGTGGATCTTTGTATGAACATATTTTTAAAAACATTATCACAAGAAAATACTATCAAATTTGTTGAGCTAGGGCTGGGTCTGGAGCTCACAGACCCCTCAAGCCCATTGTCCAGATTGGGTCACAAACCCTTCACATGCAGGTCTATGAGCTAGGTAACTGGCACATAGGTCCTTGGAGCTGTAGGTTTGGGAGCATGGCTGTGTGGGGTGGATGCCTGAGGCAGTCAGTGCTAGCCAAGGTTGCAGCGCTGCACATGTGCACCAACTCCATCCACCCCCACACACAATCTGCTTATAAAGAATGTGCCTTAGCATCCCCAACCAGACCTAAGGTGAGTGGGCCTGACTAAATTATTCTATTTTCCCACAAAACTTAATATACTTACATGATAATTTCCAAAATATGCTATTTTTCCAACTATGGTGATTATGTTGGGGGAAACTGATAATTCCATTAATAATCACCAAATCCTCTTATTTAATAAAACCAGAATAATGCTAACAATTCTTTTCATTGTTCAACTTTTTTATAATTTAAAATAGTGATCTTTCTGTCAAACAATAACAGCTGAAAAGCCCAGTCTAAGAATATATTTTATGATAAAGAAAAGATTAGCTTTTTCTATTCTCTATAGCATTTCTTCCTACCTTGCTTTGCTGATAGTAAAATAGAAGTGAATTGGGAAGCTGAAGTTGAAAAAACTTAATTTTTGGAAATCCATATTTTTCAAATCAAATTAACTAATGTAGGTGATTTCAGATCAGTCCAGAATCTCAGTAGGTCGCAATAAATTACTTCTTAACTAGAAAAGGTCCACCGTTGGTATAATAGTCATAAATAAGCCTTTGTGCTCTAGATCTTCATTTGAACTTGCTCTACCCTTTGTCATATGAGAATTGTACACAAAAGAGAAAACAAAAAGTAACCTGACAAGGTCACTAGTCCTATAACCTGTCCGTGTGCAAATATTTACTGATGAATTAAAAGAAAAGGTATGTTTGACCTTTAACATGAAACTCTGATTGAAATCAAGGCAGAAACAAAAACTGACTATATTTTTATCATCGGTGTCTGTGTAAATCTATTAAACACAAAACTTTAGTCCTTAAATCATTTATAAGTTAGTCATTTGTATTACTTATCTTTATTTTGTTGTTATAATATCTATACCTCTTATGTTTAGATACTGGAAATAGTAAATCTTAAGTGGTGTTTATAAGCTATGAGGGAACTTCAAAAAGTTCATGGAAAGATTGAATTAAAAGATAATAGGAATCTTTCCATGAACTTTTTGAAGTACCCTCATGTATATGACTGAAGTAAAGACAAACAAATCTTCATAATAGAAAATACATTTTAGGGAGGAGGATATGAGATTAAAAGATGCACAATGTATTATGTATTTTTTAAAAAATTTGTTCTTTTTATATCTTTTTGCTTTAATGTTGTTCTATGTTTATATTTTTTTCTTTGTGACTTTATAAAAAAAACCCAAACAGCTAGTGCATTTTGTATTTTCCAATTTCATTGCCCTGATAGGCTTTGCTACAGAAATTAATCTTAGAGAAGGAAAACTTTAGGCTTGTTCTAATTTTTTTTTATTCTCCCTCTGTGTAAATCCAAGTCACAACCCAGAAAATGGTACAAAATGATTTCTTTTTTCCTGAATCTCACTATGGTACTTTCACTAAATGATATATTTCATATTCAATTGTTATTTCCACAATATATTTTGTTAATCAAAGATTTTACTGGTTATATTTCCCAATTGAATGTTTAATTCTTTTGCTTGTAAAACTCCAATCCAGATATCCCATTTGAAAATGATAACCATGAGTAGGAATAAAGTACTTCTGCTAGGCTGCTTGGAGTTGTGTAGAGCATGTTTGCCTCTATGTCTTGGTTTCTGTAATTTTTCACACTTTAAAATCATTCCATTTCTTGCAATAAGATAAAACAGTGAGAAAACTGACCTGCTGTTCAGGCTGTGCTCTTTAATCAAGAGCAACAGTCAAGCAAAAACACTCTATATGTTTATATAAATATAATAGTACTTTGTCATTTTCGTCATTGGCAATTGTGTAACACAAAACATAGTTTATCCAGTCATGCAATTAACTTTTTATTGAGAGACCTGAGCTGTGGATACAAAGGCTAAGGAGGCAAGACTCTCCCCTAAAAGAGCTCAGGGTCTAGCAAAGTTCCCAAAGGTGCACATAAACAATGACAAAACAACTAAGTAAGTGGCATCAATGACTGGCACTGCCAGTTCTGGAGTGACTGTGCTTCTTGTTTGGGTATCAGGTGTCAGAGAAAATTGCATAAAGCTTGTAAAATGTTTGTATCCAACTGAAGACAGAGGAGTTGGCTATGCAAAAATGGTACAGAAAGGCATCCAGTTACAAAAAGCAGAGAACACGGATTTATCGCAAAGCAACTGACGCTTAAGCCTGCGTGCCTCCTTCCCTGGCACGGACTGCTTTCAAGGCGCTATAGCTAAAGTTGGATTTATAACTTTGTATTTTTTAAAAGCATCTCCTCTCAAATCGCACAAGCTGCATTTTTCACCCACAAAATTCGGATCCACCCCTAAGAATATGCATAGAGTGGGAGGGAGAAAGGCCATGTTCACACCACCACAGTAGCCACTTGGGGCTCCACCTCGGGGCAATTCTGGAGAATGAAGCTGGTAGTTGACATCTCCAACTGAATTTTTGAAAACCCAATTCACACTCTTCATTGTCCCCAAAGCAAATGTTGAAATTGAGTTTTCCAATTCTCAGTATTCACTGTGGCCTGCTGAGGAAGCGGGATGGCAGAGTTCATAAGGCTAAGAGGAAGGAGTAAGTTCAGGCCATTTCTAACCTCTTTTATTTCAGTCATAGAGCAGCTGAATGTTAAATACCACATTTAGATATTATTTCTACTTTATCCTCTCACAAACATCATTCACTCATCCATCCATCCATCCATCCATCCATCCATCCTTGTTATATTTATTGAATGCTTTCTATGTAATCACTCTCCTCCTTAGTCTCCTATGGTAGCTATATATTTCAGTATTTTCTGTTTTATTGATGTTTATGAGCATTTGCAGAGAGTGTAGGTTAGGAAAAAACTGTATTTCATTCTTTAGAGAATGCATGCACTGCTTGATTTTGCTTCTGTTTCTTGAATAACAATATTATTTTTTCTACACACAAACCTTTATCCTCTCTATTTTTTAAAATTTTACATTTCATTTATTCATTCACTCTTTCAGTCAATATTTATTGAGTGCTTATTAGATGCCAATAATTCTTCTAGGAGATGAGTATACAAGGGTGAATATATATGCATGTCAGCATCTGTCAGATCAATATCTAAAATAGGTGTACACCATTCCATCACCTAGATGCACCAAATTTAACACAATTTATTTAACCATTTTCTACTGATAGAAATTTTTTTTTTGCATTTTCTTTATTTTAAACGTTTTACTTATTTATTTTCATGATATTACTGTATTTATCATTAAACAATGTAATCATTTTTTGTGGCCTTTTACCAATTTCTCACTACCCCCACCCCCCTTAACCAAGTCCTATGATTACTTTCAGATTGAACTCAGATGAGTTCCTCAATGAAATTTCTTTAACTTTACCCCGAGAACATCTTTATTGCCTGTTTTAAATCTTATAGCCCTTTAGTTATCAAGTGTTTGAGACCCTTTTCAATGTGTCTTGGGACAGTTGTCTACCTATTTCATATTTGTATATTTTGTCTTCTCTCCTTTCTTTAAAGGGTGATACTTCAGTCTCTTTTCCCCTCTATTGTCCAGCACAATGCCTGACTCCTTTTAAGTGATAATTAAAGAATGGGCAGATTTACCTCTTAATCACTGAACAATACCTAGAAGCACAGGAAAGCTGAGGTTATCCAAGTTTGAAAACTTTAGAAAATATTTCATTTTTTTCTAAACAAGAACATCAGAGGAGGTGGCACAGTAGAGCAAATGGTCCACTCAAGTGATATGAAAGAGTTACAGAGATCTGAACTAGATCTATGAAAATCACTTAATATTTTTGTACCTCAATTTTGCTGTCTTTATTATGACCTCTATTATAAGGCCAATTAGCTTCAAGAATTCTTCTGGGAAACTCCAACGATATTTAGCTATTAATTTGAATTTTTAGGACTGCCTGGCCTGGCTACTGTGTTTCTTCTACACCTTCTTGTCTGCTTTCTTCACCTGACCCTCAACCACCAAATAGCCAGGTTACCCCACAGCTAAGAGAGTGAAATTGTCTATGATTCCAGTAAAATGCAGACATGAATTACTTATAGAAACAGTTTAATCTCATTCACTGTGGACAAGATGGTCAAATATTGAAATAATTTTTCTTTGCTGCTATTTATTTTGGATTGAGAGAGGCATCAGTAAGATCCTTGTCCTTCAAAGTCCTTATCCTCACAACAATTCTAGGGCCTTCTAGAGTAGAAAATTTGTCCTAAAGTGATTCAGTGGAAAACCAGAGAAAGAATAAAATATTTATAGGAAATCACAAGAAATAATTTTTATCAAATTACATTTCAGCCATAAACTAAAGATCTAATTTTTATTTAATAAAGGCCAAGTTTCACTGAAAATTCCTTCTGCTCTTATTTTCCTTCTTTTAAAGGCATCCTTTCTCAGCCTCTGAATATACTATTCACTGAGAGTCTGCTCACAAAAAAACAGGAGACAGAGAGAGATTTTAAAGGATGAATACTTACAGGTAGCTTGGTTGTGAGAAGATAGCATATTTATGAAGGAAAAATTGATAATCTGATAATCTTTTAATGTTCTGCTTTGATACAACTCACAATCCTGTTATGTTCTAGTATGTGAATCCATCACAAACATTCTTACCCCAGTCTCAAGGTTGGTTGTAGGACACATGCTTTGAGCTAATGTCACACAGGAGATTAGCTATTTCTCACTGTGGTTCCCCATGGGCACCTTGCAGGGAGCCTGTTTATTACTCCACTACAGGGTGGATTGGCTCATCATTACAAAATCAGCCTTAAAAAGTGCCCAGATTCTGCTTTATGCATCAAATACTAGAAATTTCCCACACTTACAGTTGGGATATTTGAAGAATTAAATCAGTATCTATATACAGGAATAGAGGAAATTAAAATGGATTTCAGCTTAGATCATAAAATGAGGTAACTTTTGTTCCAAGGCTTTGCAATTGAATGCTGTTATTATGAGTATGTTGAAGAGAAAGAAAAAAAAAATGTGTCTGGGCTTTTATGTCAGTTTTTGTTCTGAAAAAAAATTAAAAATAGCTGATTTACCATTTTCTTCTTTTTTGTGTGTGTAGAAAAAAAAAGGCCTTCCTAGTTGAAGTATTGGTGACCTTCACAGGAATTATTCAGGCAGCCGTGCAGGGCTGTTCTAATGGTGATGGTGTGGTACATCGGTTTTACTAAAGAAGAGCCCTCTGGGCTACAGGGTAACAAGCTTAATAGCTTTTCAAGAGGACAAATCTGATAGGAGACTTTAAAATGCACTTTTGGTATTTAAGTATTAAATAGGCAGGTGGGGGGAACTCCAGCGGATGCACCAGGGTGGATGAAGACACATTGCACATGCAGCCTGCTACACCCTCACTTGCAAAGAGACTGCCCTACTTTCCATCTGGTTTGGGTTTGTGACAACCAAAAATCTTTTTCTCAGTGCTTCTAAGTCAGGGTACTCTGTATAAAGCTAGTAGCCTTAGAAATACAACTGCTTTTTCTTTGTTTTACATTCTCATTTCTCACTTTTTGTCCACTTCCCTTGGTTAAAATATCCTTAAGCTTTGCCACTAGAATATCAAAGGATGATTCCACCTGGAGAATTTGTTCCCATCGCCATTATCTCCCTTGGTGGGAACCAGGAAGTAACAGGCTGAATGGAGAACATTGAAATATAGCTAAAACTATGTCTCTGATATGAAAGAAGGTTTAAAGATATTTCCAGTCTTGGTGTAAGTGTTGATTTGAGTATGTGAATTTGAGAGAATGTTATAGAATTGCACTTAAGGGCCCTGATCCTGGAGTCAAAGTCACCTGGGTTCTGATGCCAGCTCTACCTCTCCCTTGCAGATCCATTTAACTTCTTCAAGCCTCAGTGCCCTCCCCAGGATCTTGGGAATCAAAATTATAGCTACCTCATAGTGTGGTAATGATTAAATTAAATATTCTAAGTAAAGTCAGCACAGAGCCTGGCACATAGTAAGTTCTCAAAAAATTATTTTTTAAATTAAATAAACCAAAGATGTTTTATATTCCTTAATTATTTTATTAGAAAACTGCACTATCTTTGTGTTGAACTTAATTTTCTTTCACTTATTTCTTTTATTTATTTTAAGAGAAGCATTGTGTTCATCAGTTGGTATAAACTGAGATTTATTAAAACAAAAATATTTGGCTGATTTCTGTTGTGGTGGAAATGGAGAGCGTGAAGTTACATGAGCTAGTAAATGGTTCTAGAATCAATTCAGAAGTTGCTAGTCTTGGACTGGAACATTCTAGAGGAGGAGGACAGATCAAAAGCTACAAAGTTCAGCACTGGAGGACAAAGTTCGGGGGATGGTATGAAAGGCAGTCCAAGAAAGAGGAAATTTCTGTACCCAAAAGGCAAACATCAGACACAGACAGGTGATTTATTGGAAGTACTGTTTTTTCATCTTGAAGCAGTAGGGAAGTATGATTACAGTTATTTATCCATTCAGCAAACATGTAGCAAGTGTTACTAAACATATAACAAGTTGACTGTGTTTCTGGCTCTATGCTAAGTGTGATAGATGAAAGGGCAAGTTATGGTCCCTGCCCGAAGGGAAAGCAGTGTACGACTTCTTAGTTATATATTAATATAGGTCTAAGCAAATTCATAATTTTGTTGGAAGGCGGGTAGGGGGTGCTGAGATAAGGATTCTATTATATCAGGAAAGATAACCAGTGAGATTGCTGAAACTATTTTAAAAATGTAAATTAAGTGATTTTTGATTACTACTTATCAAAGCACATTGTCAAGTTACAATAATTCAAACAGTTTGGCAGGGTTATGAAGACAAAGATCATCAGAAAAGAAGAGGTGGCAGACAGGATTGTCAGAAAGGCATGGCTCCGATGTCTGAAGAGGCCAGCATTGTGATATTGTGTCTGCGAAAAATAGGTTCTAAAGCAACTATCTGGATGCAACTTTTTACAAATTGGTCTCTTTGTTAAGAAATCTCACTCACTCTTGGGTCCGGCCCATGCCTCACTTGGGTGAGTGTGGTGCTGATAATACCAAGGCCATGGGTTCGGATCCCTATTTAGGGATGGCCGGTTAGCTCACTTGGGAGAGCATGGTGCTGACAACACCAAGTCGAGGGTTAAGATAACCTTTCTGGTCATCTTTAAAAAAAAAAAAAAAAGAAAGAAATCTCACTCACTCTGATGTCAATCAGTGAGTATTTTTTAGACTTTAAGAGAAAGCTTTGAATACATAGAGGTGGGGGCAAATTTTTTCTTTAAGTGTACATATTGTTGTAGCAAAAAGCATATAGAACACCCTATTCAAAATTGTCACTCATCAAGTTAAACAAGTTCTTCATAAACCTAGGTAAGAAATTGATTTTGCTTTTGACAAAAAAAAAAATGTTATTGTGTCCTTTTAAAATTAAATATAATAAGAAATATATTATTTTATACCAAAAATAAAACACTGGCACAATTTAAAATATACAGTATATAAAGGACAAGCTTGTGGGTAACTACAGAAGATCATGCAGCATCATGTATGGCCCTATAGCCACACTTTGAGGACCAGAACCAAAAAGAGACACTAAGTTAAGAGCTTAGGATACAGATATACCTGCTTCAGGATACAGGTAGCCTCTCTACTCAGAACAATGCAGGCATTAACTTCAAGTCCCACCTGGGGCTCTGGATAGCTTTTTTAAAAATTGCTCATCTCTTCTGTTTGACCTCATAAACCCTTATGCAGAAATTATGATGGATAATTTATAAGTGGTTTATCAGTTGGCCAATATTTCACCTCCCCTCTGGGTAGCGCTAACAAAAAAACTCTTTTAAATCTTTTTAACCTCTTGAAACTAGAAATGTTAAAATACAAAAAGTGAAAAATATTAAGAGCTCATTTATGTACTGAGTACCAGTTTGCTGGAAAAAATTAGTCCAGAACACTCTTGTATTTCTGAATACAGACTTATTTGTCTCTAGTCTCATTAGAACCTAAAAACAGCTGCTGAGAACTAACAAGGTAAGTCCAACCTCCAAGTTCTGTGCTGGGCCCTGTGAAATCAGTCATAGGCACCTATTTTGGATTATCATGCCCTTTTCCCTGACTCCACACTTGATCTGGGTACTAAGCAACAGGGACAAGAGAGCTCTGCAGGGGTTTCAAGTCTAACCTGATGTCCAGTTTTCAGTTTCATGCCTGCTGTTTTTGAGAGTTTTCAGAAAAGTGGGACTTTTAAGTTGAGAAGGAAGGGTAGTAGATAAAATGGATGGCATGGCAGTGGCACTATTTATGCTGTGTAGCTTAGGATAATACATAGAAAGGCAAGGCAAAGGATACCCAAATCTTAAATTATTATTATTTGAGTGTGGGAGAGAAGCTAAACTTTGAGGGAGAGGACGGATTTAGTCTACCTATAGCATCTCATTGTGCTTGCCACAGAGGGAGCTAGAGTTTTATAATATGGCCAGGATTACTTCTCAGTGCCTTTCAATAACAGAGGCCCTGGTGTGCAGGGCTTTTCTATTTCTATTGTCTAAGTTACTCTGGAGTTAGCAGAACTTAGGAGGCAGAAGCCCCACATTCTCAAATTTCACCTGTTAACTCTAGCACAGTGGACCCCAGGATTTCCTGTCCAGGAACTGGTAATGTACCTGAAGCTGTCTTTCTGATTTTCCTCAAAAAGGTTTGACAATATCCTGAAAACAGACTGTGAGATAAAAGGTACATTACATCAAACACATATTTGAAGAACAAGGAGACTTGATTAATTATTAGAAATTTATCCACACTTTCCCCCCCCCAAGCTATCCACAAAATGGGTAGTTGTCACTAATTTGGAAATATCAATGAATAATTTGCAGCAAAATAGGGCGAGAACAGGTAAAACTAGAAAAAGACAGATTATTGTATCACAATTTGAATATTTATCAAGCCAACATTTAATTTTGTATTTTTAACTTAATATGCATTAAAATAAACTTTTTGGTGTATGATCGTATTCATTTTAAAACATGGACTCATATAGTGACCACCCCAATCAGGACACAGAACCTTCAAACCCTGCCCCCACACTTCGCCCTGGTAATCACTGATCTGTCCCCATTGTAATAGTTTTTCCTATTTCCAGAATGTCATATAAATGAATTTGTTTATTATATAACCTTAGAGAACTGTTTTCTTTTTACTCAGCAGAAAACTTTTGACATTCATCTATATTGTGCATATCAATTTTTCATTCCTTTATGTTGCTGAGTCATAGTTCATTATGTGTATGAACTACAGATTGTTTCTCCATTCACCCATTGAGAGACATACAGTTATTCTCAGGTTTAGGTGATTATGATCAAAGCTTCTATACTTATGTGCAGTTTTTTGCACAAACATAAGTTTTTATGCTGGGTCACATGACTAAGTGTACACTTAAATACAAAATACTGCCTTTACATAAAGTAGCTGTACCTTTTTGCATACCCACCAGTCATGTATGAGACTTATAGTAGCTTTATGTTCTTGACATCCCTTAGTATTGTCAGATATTTTTAAGTTTTAGTCATTCTTAGGGTTGCATATTGCTGTCTCATCATGCTTTTAATTTGTATCTCCCTAATGGTTATTGATATTGAGCATCTTTTCATGTTCTTATTTGTCACTTGTGCATCTCCTTTGGTAAAGCATCTGTTCAAATGTTTTGCCCACTTTTTATTGGGTTATTTATTTTCTTGTTGAATTTTGAAGACGCTTTAAATGCTGGATACAAATTGTCAGATTGGTGATTTGCAAATTTTCTCCCAGTCTGTAGCTCGTCTTTTCATTCTCTTAGCAGTGCCTTCCATGGAACAAAAGTGTACATATGTTTTAAATTCCCCATCTTTATTACCTTTTTTCTCTACCTTATATCTGAATATAAATCTTGAAGATGCACCCCAGAGACTTAGTCTAAGTGACTATCCGAGTGAACTATACAATATAAACCATACCTCTAGGAATAGACAATCTTTTTCCTAATTGCTAGAGAAGGAATAGTCTTCAGTAGTCTCTTTGACTGGAAAATACTACTGCAAGACAGTGAGCAACATTATATAAGACTTAAAGAAAAAATTTAAGAGCACCTTTTGCCTTCCTAAAATCTATTCTCAGGAGGTCAACACATTAATCTTGAAATTGCTGTCACTTACTGAGACTATTTTATAATGCAAAATTAATGTTTGTCAGCATCCTTTTAGGTTGCTCTGGAGATTAAACGTAGGAGAAAAGGGCATTTTGTCAGATCTGCACAGGCAAGGCTAAGTGGGAGAATTGAAGCAATTACCTGAATAATTCAATAAAACCTCTCTTTTATTCAATTATTCAAATAAATCCTTATTTTTCTTTCTTTGTTCTGGCCACAGAGACTTCTTTGTCATCTAATTTACTTTCAAAAAGTGACATGCTTTTATATATCTAGTAGAGGCTTAAAGCTTTTTAATGTTTAAGCTTATCAGACCCTTACTAATAATTAGTAGAGATCCTAAACCTGCGATCTTCATAACAGTGTTGAAGATAACTGAAAAAGCATGATGTAATCTCATGTTTTCACACATTTGATTCTATCCCCTAAAGAAACTACTACTTGCTTCTAACTTCCAGCTGCCAACATCTGCAGTTAGAAACTGGCAAAACAATTATCCTAACAGCTGCTAGAAATATAGTTTACAATGAAATGTCAAATGTGTTTTTAAATGTTGAATTAAAAAAACACTCATTTTCATTTGGGTTATCACCTAACCTTTCTCTCAATTAATTAATCATTCTGTTGAGTAGTTTCCCAAAGAGATCACATTGTATTAGCATTCACCACATTTATTTTTACTGCAGAGATAACGGGACTACAAGGGACATTCAACTGTAAACACAAGATTGAATTACAAAACCCGGTATCTAGATGACCTCTATGGTCCCCTCTAATTCTCAGACCCTAGGATTAAAATCAAAGGAAGGTTTTCTCCTGTCTATACAAAAAGAATGATCATTCACATCCCTTGTGGCCTTCAATTCTATTTACAAATGCTTTTGCACTCTATTGCAGGAATTGTTCAAAATGCATTATATAAATTCAGCTGAGACATATTTGTCAAGGTAGCGGTCTTTCCTAAAATATTCTAAAAGAGGTATCATTTGATCATACAGGTTAAAGCAAATGTACTATTTTACCCACAAAATTGCAGGTGAGACAGAATCACACAACTTTTCTAATTTTCTGGGATTCTTATGGTAGGTGATTTGCTAATACAATAATTCTCTCTTAAAAAATGGTATAGTAAAATGGAACTATACATTATGTATTTTAATTAGTTTTCTAAATTTATCCAACTGCCATTTTCCACAGCAGATAATTATTATAATGGAAAGAATAATCTAATTCTATTTGTCTCTTTTAAAGATAATTAGACTTTATTTAAGAATTCTCTGAACACATTTTCTCCGCTACTATTTAGCATTTGAGCAGACTGAGTTCTATGGAGTCAAAAAGAGAATATAGTGGAGAAGACAAGATTATGAATTGTTCAGAGATGAATCTCAGCCCCCTTCTCCAAGAAACACACACATCCACATGCACACTTAGCCTGAGATATGAAAGAGGTCTTCAGAGATTTCTTAAGTATATGAGAAAGCAAGGTCTACTGGTTTGATATTTGTAAATTCTAAGATAAATGTGACAATGAAATTTATATATGTTTTAAAGTTACAGGGTCAACCATTTTAAATTACTCACTTAGTTTAGGATTTTTTTAAAAAACAGTGAATTATATATATCATTACCATTACTAAGAGCAAGTATAGTTCATAAAAGTCATCTTACTTTCTTCCTAAACATATCTTCATTAGTATGACATTAAACTTTTTTTATGTGTCACTAATTGTTTTTTTTTTAAATAAAGCTTCTGCTGATTTTCCAACTCAAAGTGTCAATTCAAAAGAAATAAAATAATCAAGAACAGGAACTAGACAAGGATGCCCACTCTCACCACTCCTATTCAACATAGTATTGGAAGTACTAGCCAGAGCAATCAGAGAAGTAAAGGAAATAAAGGGCGCCCAGATTGGAAAAGATGAAGTCAAACTGTCCCTGTTTGCAGATGACATGATCCTGTATATCGTACAGCCTAAAGCATACATTATACGAAGTTATACGATGCTGAGGAAGCTTAGGACTGAGCTCACTTTGGCATGAACATGTCAACTCTGTCAATGGCTCCCGTGTTCTTTGCCAATTACCTAGATCAAGACCTGTATGTGAGGGGCCTGGTGACCCAGCCTGGCACAGGAGGGTTCTTGTGACCCAGTCTGTACAATGGGTTTGAAGGGTCTGAGCCCTAGCCTGACACCCGGTAAAATGGGTGGTGGCTTGGGTTGGTGCTGATGGTAGATATGGAGAAAAATAAATAGAGCTTAGATGTTTTTAAGAAGTAACTGTGTCCTGAGAGAAATTAGAGAGGATACAAGAAGATGGAAAGATATCCCATACTCTTGGATTGGAAGAATCAACATTAAGAAAATGTCCATGCTACCCAAAGTGATATACAAATTCAATGCAATCCCCATCAAAATTCCAAGGACATTTTTCTCAGAAATGGAAAGAACTATCCAGACATTTATATGGAATAACAAAAAACCATGCATAGCCAAAGCAATGCTGAGCAAAAAATAAAATAAATAAACTGGAGGTTTAACCCTACCTGACTTTAAACTATATTACAAAGCTATAATAACCAAAACAGCATGGTACTGGCATAAAAACAGACACACTGATCAATGGAATAGAATAGAGAATCTAGAAATCAACCCACACACCTACAGCCATCTGATCTTTGACAAAGACACCAAGACTTGGGCTGGCCCGGTGGCACACTGCTGCAGTGCACCGCTTGGGAAGCGCGGCGGCGCTCCTGCCGAGGGTTCGGATTCCACATACAGACCGGCCGCTCACTGGCTGAGCGAGGTGCA
Source organism: Galeopterus variegatus (assembly GCF_000696425.1). Taxonomy (NCBI): domain Eukaryota; kingdom Metazoa; phylum Chordata; class Mammalia; order Dermoptera; family Cynocephalidae; genus Galeopterus; species Galeopterus variegatus. Next base: position 661,452 of record NW_007726255.1, on the reverse strand, counting down.
GGAGCAACACTGAGGGTTGTGATCCCGTAGCCGGTCCCAGTCCGGTGCGGGCGCAACACTGAGGGTTGCGATCCGTTGCCGGTCACGAAAAAAGACAAAAAGGAAAAAAAAAAAAAAAAAGACACCAAGACTATACACTGGGGAAGAGACTGCCTCTTCAGCAAATGGTGCTGGGATAAGTGATATCCATATGCAGGATAATGAAACTAGACCCATACCTCTCACCATATAATAAAATCAACTCAAAATAGATTAAGGACTTAAATATACACCCTGAAACAATAAAACTTCTTAAAGAAAACATAAGAGAAACACTCCAGGAAGTAGGACTGGATTCAAACTTCATGAATACGACCCCAAAAGCACAGGCAACCAAAGGAAAAATAAACAAATGGGATTATATCAAACTAAAAAGCTTCTGCACAGCAAAAGAAACAACAAAGTTAAAAGACAACCAACAGAGTGGGAGAAAATATTTGCAAAATATACATCTGACAAAAAGGATTAAGATCCAGAGTATACAAGGAACTCAAACAACTTTACAAGAAAAAAACAAGCAACCCAATTCAAAAATGGGCAAAAGACCTAAATAGGCATTTTTCAAAGGAAGATATACGAATGGCCAACAGACATATGAAAAAATGCTCAATATCCCTCAGCATTCGGGAAATGCAAATCAAAACCACACTGAGATACCATCTCACCCCAGTTAGGATGGCTAATATCCAAAAGACTGTGAGTGGTAAATGCTGGCGACATTGCAGAGAAAAAGGAACTCTCATACATTGTTGGTGGGACTGCAAAATGGTGTACCCTCTATGGAAAATGGTATGGAGGTTCCTCAAACAATTGCAGATAGATCTACCATATGACCCAGCTATACCACTGCTGGGAATATACCCAGAGGAATGGAAATCATCAAGGCGAAGGTATACCTGTTCCCCAATGTTCACTGCAGCACTCTTTACAACAGCTAAGATTTGGAACCAGCCCAAATGTCCATCATTGGATGAGTGGATACAGAAAATGTGGTATATTTACACAATGGAATACTACTCAGCTATAAAAATGAATGAAATACTGCCATTTGCAATGACATGGATGGACCTAGAGAGAATTATATTAAATGAAATGATTCAGGCACAGAAAGAGAAATAACACATGATTTGTGGGGACTAAAAATAAATAAATACACAATAAAACCAGGAGGGGGGGGGAAGAAGACATAACATTTACAATTCCTTGAAATTGATATGACAAGCAAATGCATATGAGGTTGTTGGGGGGGGGGGGGGGGGGGGGGGGAGGGAGGGTGATTTCGGTAATTGGCCACAAAACCCAACCACATTGTATATTGATAAAATAAAATAAAATTTGGAAGAAAAAAAAATTTTAAATATACTATCTGCAATGAACAGAACCTTTAATAAAAAGTATTCTCATGTATATACACTGTGCCTATGCAAAAGCATGACAATGTGAAGCGGTTGGTAAATACCTGCTCAAAATAGAATGAATGGAATGATGTCTATGGTTAGCATACCTCTGTTGAGCTTCCTCTATAGTTATTCAATAAATAATTATAAATATATGAAGAAAAAGACTTAAAGGTAAATGTTATATTGAAAATTTGGCAAATTATGGTAGTGAGAGCTGTTGTCTATAAAGAGGATACACAGGGGACATTTTAGGATGAAGGAAATGTTCTGTATGGTCCTGATGTGATGGATACATAGTTGTACTTAGGAAAATTCATAGAATTGCACACAACAGATAATAAAGTTAAATGTATGCAAACTAAAATACATACTAACAAGTAACTTTGGTAAATCAAATTTTTACTAGAAATTGTAAAACTACAGAAAACAAAGTTTACATAAGCATTGTACTTTAGTTGGTAAATTTGTTTCTCACAGGGCTTTGGGTTAACAGCTGTGCAGCTACTCTACATGTACCGGGGATAAACAATTAAGCAAATGGATGTTGGATGGTGGGGGTCAGTTTCTCACTGTTGGAGAAGTAAGTTACAGATAAAGAAGAAAGTCTAGAATGAACACTGCGCTGCTGGAGTAGAGTTGGAGATGTCAGCATAAACTCCTATTTAGCTTAATATAGATACAGTTGGATAATTACTGAAACAATTATAGACATACAGGTTAGTCTAAGTATATGGGGATACTTCAAAAGTTTTTGGAAAAATAGAATTAAAAGATAATATGAATCTTTCTATAAAGTTTTGAAATACCCTCTTATATATTACCTAGTGCTATCCTCTGAGAGGTCCTAGAAGCCATGACTCCCAGTGGCAATGAGCACACCCCACACTCAGATCTTGGTTTCCGAATACTGTTCTCTAATGAAAGTAACAGTGTCCCTGGAGAAATGGCTGATTCTAGGACTGGGGCAGGAGAAAAACAAGATGAACCTGGAGCATCTTTTAGTACCAGAAAGTAAGGAAGTGTTTAAAAAGCAAAAGGACAGGGGCATGTCAAAGGAACATGGTTCATTTTAAGCAAAGAGGATAATCCTCCTCAATAACCCAGATGAAAATTAGTGAGGTTTTCCTGAGGAAGAAGAAATTCTAGACTGCAGCTTCAGCTTCTGCCTGAAAGTTTCCAGCCTACCCTTCCTGATGGCCTGCCCTGCAAAGTTCGGACTTTCCTAGCCAGCCCCCAAAAGCACATGCACTATTTCCTTGCTGTCTGTCTGTCTGTCTATCTATCTATCTATCAGTCTTCTATCCATCCATCTTTCTATCCTCTTTCTGTTCCTCTGGTGGATATAAACCTAGATTGGAAAACATCTGCAGGATATCTGGTCAGTCTCTCTCAAGACTTTCAAAGATATAAAAAGCAAGGGAAGACTGAAACTGTCAAAGTTTGGAAGAGACTAAGTAAGAGGGCATGACTTTCAAACTCAGTGTGGTATGGATTGGATCCTGGAACAGAAACAGGACATTAACGGGAAAATCTATTACATCCAAATAAAATTTTGAGTTTAGTAATGTACCAATGTTTATTTCATTTACTATGACTATGTGAGATGACAAAAATGGATAAAACTGGGTAAGAGATACATGAGAACTTTTTGTACTGTCTGAAATATTTTTGGAACTTTAAAATTATTCTAAAAGAAAAAGTTTTTTTAAATATTAAAAATACAGGCACAGAGATAAATTCCAGTAATTATTGACAGTAATTATTAGGCAAATGGAAAAGGATTAAGAAAAAATCTTCCCAGATTTCAGCTTATTTCAAACCTTGGTTCCATATCAAAAAAGATATCCCCTAACACAAATGAACTATGACACTTTATATTTCCCTTATCCCATACTTATTCCATAACTTTGGACCCAAGGTATGAACCAAACATAAACATGGTCATTCTCTCTTTCTCTCAAGTGACACTTTGTGAGTGTTCCCCAACCCAGGCAGATAATAAAAAAAATCCCAGGAAACGAGTGGGCAGAAAATTGGAGATGAGATTGGCATGGCACAGAGCTTTCTGGAAGGTCTGGTCTCTAGCATTCCCAGGAGGTGGGACTGATACAGGATGCTTCTTGATTGCAATGCAGCCAAGTATATATTTTCATGTATTATTTCTGAACATCATTCACTTGTTACTAAGATGGAGAAGACCAAAGGTCTGAGGAAAAAATATCGATAGTTTTACTTTGGTTATGTTATTATTTGCCTATTATATAATGAGAAGGAAGCATTGGACAGTCAGATCAATGAGTCTAGAATCCCAAGGAGAATATGTGTGTCAGTACTTAGATATAGGTTTGAGGACCATCAGCATTGGAATATTTAAAGATATGGAAATAAATTTTAAAAGGGCCAACATGTGGAAGTTGAAAGTAAAGAAAAGGCACAAAGCAGATTGTGAAAGGGTAGCCAGTGAGATTGGTAAAACCAGGGGAAGGAAGAGTTTCAAGAATGAAAAAACATTCAGTTGAGTTGAGCTTAGATATGAAAGAATTTAATCATGACATCAGTGGTTAGAAGTGGATAACTGGAAGTTGCCTCATTTTAATCTTTGGCAAACACTGAATATTGACAGACTTGCCTTACTCAAGAACAAAAAGGGGTGATGGAGTGAGAGACAGGGAGAGACAATAAAAAGACAAGGACAAGGAGAAAGAGAGAGAACAGCAATGTAGAGCCTATAACAAATTCTGCTGGAGAAAGACAAACATTAGTAAGAATCACATGTTCAGCATACCTCTGCAAACTATCTATTACAAGACTCAAAAGAAACTTTGGAAACTATTCAGATCACTCCAAAAAAGTGCAAAACATATGCCCACTATGAAATAACACAGTGCACAAGAAGATATCACCCCGAGATTAGTAAACATAAAAATAGAAATCATGAGAAAAGGTAGGAGTTTTTAAAATGGAAAAGAAATAGAAGATTTTTATATAGAGATTGAAAACACTAAAGAACATAACTGATGCTGTGGAAAATTGATATTGATTGTGGAATAAAAAATTAGATTTTTCAGAATGCAGCTAAAAATGAAAAGAAGTTAAAATAGTCAAAATAATAAGCAACAAACAAGTAGATATGGAAGACAGAGAATGGAAAACTAACATGTGGGTTATCATTAATCCTGAAGAAGAGTTCAGACAATTGGAACCCCCACCCCCCAATAAAACCACCCTAATCAGTCAAATCAGTAATGTTTTCCTGAGCTGAAGAAAGACGTGTATGCACTAAAAGCTGACACTATCTATACCCACATTGCTGCTGGCTACATGTCTTTATTATTCTCAGAAACTCCTGTTCTGGAAGATAAAAAGTTGTAAATAACTTTATTGATCACTCCGGAAACCTCCTGAGAGACCCACCAACTCCTCATAAGGAGGTATTAAAGGAAAGGTTATATTCCAAGATATTTTTATTATCCCCCAAATGTATTAGGCAATTGGCAAAAATTTAAATATTCATATTTAATGGTGTTAAGGAATTCTATTAACTTATGAAGTGATAATGGTATTGTGGTTGTGTTTTTTTTTCCCAAGACACTTTGAACCTTTCTGCTCAAAATCCTCCCCTAGCTGTCTACCAATTTTATACTATTACGTAATGATACTTCCTCAATCCTAACCAAATCTCCTCCTCTTCTTTTCCCAGTGGAAAGTCCTGCCTTAAACCAAACTTCAAAATATCATAAACAGTGTAACTTTTCTCTCTACCCTCAGAAATTCTACTAACACTTTGGAGATAGTGCTTTCTCTTACTGAGGTAGGCAATAAACTCAGCTTTGTCCGATGCACAGGTTGATTTGGCAATATTTTGAGAAGGCAGTATTCAACAGTGAATTAAAAAAACTTCATTCTATCCAATGAAAATATATCCCCACTTGGCCACAGAATAAAACATATCGAACTGCACTGGTTAAAATACTTCATAACTATTTAGGCAGACAAAAGTAATTTACCTTCAAAGAAAGAAAATCCATTTTCTTTTCATGTTGTCTGATGCAAAATGAGTATCATAAAACTATATTGAGGGTATAAAAAAATTCTGTGACCCAAGAATACTTTAATCAACCTGTCATTTAGGTAATAGAAAGACAACTTTGGGTTTTATTAAGAAAATATATTATCTATTCATGTTTTTGAAAAATTGTTAATGATATACTTAAGCAGAATGAGAGATTAAACACACAGGTGCTAAGAAAAGCTTTTCACTAAAACCAGTGAAATAGAGAAAAATTAAAATAATTTTAATTTTTATAAAATAACTAAAATTTCAAAACTTTATTCTTTAAAGAAAACATGTATCATGCAAAATTAATGTGATAATAATTTAATGTAAAAACAGCAATAATAATCTATAGCAAAGACATCAGATTAAATTAACGAAGGCTGAAAAATGGTAGCTGAAAACTGTAGTAAAGGAGTGAAAATGTGAAAAACTAAATATGTTATATAGATGAGACCTGAAATAAAATTTCCCACTTGGAGCTGGCATTTAAATAAATAAGTCTTCAAAAGCTTTTGTAAAAGAAAATACCGTTAGAATAAAAAGCAAGAGAAATGCTTTCAAAAATTCCTGGAGTAGAGCATAAAGTGGGATGAACAAAAGTGAACAATGTAGAAAATGAGTTTCTAGAGGCAAGCAGAGGCCACCTCATAGAGGACCATGCAAGCCATATGAATGTGCTTGGACTCAAATGATGTAATTTTTGTTTAAAAAAACCTTGGAGTAAGAATAGAGGCAGTGTGACTGCATCAAAGTAATCCAGTTGAGAAACAATGGTGGCCTGGACTAGGACATAGACAATAGGGACAGAGAAAGTGGAGGATTTTGAATGTATTAGAAGGTCGAGCTAGATATGTTTGTTAATTGATTGGATGGCAGAGTTGAGGCAGAAGGAAGAACCACGGTTTCTGCTTTGATATCAGTAGATGATGGGGCCATTCACTGACATCAGGGGCAGGTGGGGATTGCAAACTGAAGTCTGAGCTGGAGATACAGATGTGGATCACCCACATACACATTCATTTGTTCTACAAATACTAAACAGACACTTGTGTTTGTTAGGTACCCTGTTAGACTCTGGGGATACCACAATGAGTAAGACAGATACAGTCCGTGTCCTCATAGAACTTATAGTTTAGCTCAAAGCTAAAGGATAATTTGAATGTAATGACTACTTTTCTCAGAATTGTTAGGAGTGCTTTTTAAATTCTAAATTGGGCCCCACCTTCATCTACTAAATCCAATTTGATTCTTAGGCACACTAAGATTTGAAATGCACTGGCTTATATAACTGAAACCATTTCCCCAGTGAGGTCACCCAAGGGAGGTAAAGAGAGGGAAAAGAGGTGAGGACATAACACAACACCAGCATTTATCAGGAGTCTTGAGAAACGGAAGTTCATAAGACACTGACAATCGGTGGCCAGACATTTAAGAAGAAAACCAGGGTTTGTGTTGTGCTGGAAATCTAGAGAAGGGAATCATTCATGCAGGAAAGTTTGCTTAACATTTAAAATGCTACCAAAGAGTCAGTAAAATAAAATCTAAAATATATCCACTGGATTTAGTGACACTAGTGAGAACAAGTTTAGCAATTTTAGAGTGGTAGGTGAGGAAGCGAATATGCCAGAGCCAGAAACGTGTCTGTGAAATTTCTGAAGAGGGTAAAAGAGAGAGAGCAGTAACTGGAATGTGAGGGAGTTTGAGGGAGAATTTTTATTTAAAGAGAACTGAACATTACATATGAATAGAAAGGAAAATCAGAAGATGAGTAAGAGGAGAGCGTTCTAAAAATTGCTCAGAAAGCCTTGCGGGATGAGATATAGAACACAGGATCTTACACAGATCTAATAAGATTGAATAAGATCTAATAAAATGGGGGAAGAAAGGAAGAATGGATGCAGTTCTGCTCTGGTTAGTGAGCTCATAGGGCACAGGTACCTGACTCTGTTCATCTCTTTATAAACAGCACTTGTTATTGTACCTGCCACACAGCAAATCTTTAATCAATACTTATTAAATGAATGAATGATTAAGGTTGAGGAAGCTGTCAGGAGCTTATCTTCAATTTATATTTATTATGAAAATATTAGTTAGCATATACTGCAAGTCAAGGGGGAGGTAACAGGGTCGGAGATTGATCAGAATGGAGAAGCATTAAAACAGTCCCTGTGTGGAAAAGAGATAAACACAAGGATTGTAGGAGACCAGGGAATCATAGCATCTGTTGGACAAAGGTTGATTTTCTTCATCAGCATCCACAAGGAGATGAAGAAGACAACAATTATGTTTGTCCATTCCTCCCAAGGATCTTCTTTACAGTTACGGCAGGTCTTTGTTACCTTCTGTTGTCTCAGGGATTTCCCTACTAAACTCAGATGTTCCCTCCACTGCAGTACTGTCATGAGCTTTGAAAGAATATTTCACCCAGACACACCTCACCAAGATTTGTTCTAGTTCATGGTGACCACTGGCTTATTCCATTCCACCTGTCCTCCTGGCAGTCACTCTGCACTGGGTGACATAAACCTAGTTCTGGTATCCCTGAGGCACAATTCACTCCATTACCCCTTCCCCAGAGGTACATACCCCTCTGAACACCTTCTGCCAGAACCCCAAGTGTCTTTCCAACTTTCCTTCTTGTCATCCATTCAAGTCAATGACTTTCAATGCAAATAAATGCTGGATTAGCAAAACTGGTGTGTGATTTTTTTCTTTCTGTTAAAGAAAACTGCTTAATCCTGTTTGCATTCAGTTTCCACCATTTCTCCGAGAACATGAATCAGATCCACAAGGCTAAGTTACAGCTAGCTTATGTGGTGCCTTTGTAAAAAAAGAGAAAAAGATGTTTTTTCTAAGCAGGTCATTTAGGAGAAAGGCACCCCTGTGAGCCAATGTAGTGCTAGGAAAAGTTTGGAAAAGCAGATGGTGTATTTGTGCTGAGAAAGAGTTGCTCAGTCTTTTAGAAAGGGGTATCTGCAAGGCCAGGCAGTGATATGAAGATAGCTAGTGGAACCAAGGTGGGACTTAGGCTTTACTCACTGCTATAGCTGGAGACTTTGTGCAGGGTGCAGGCCCTAATGGCTCATAAGCCAACTCATACAAATTTTTGTGCAGATTGAAGGGTAAAGAGGTAACAACTCCAGTGGATTCACAGTGCATTCCCATTTTAATGTACTGGATTCAGGTTGTTATTTAAATACAAAGGTGAGGACTATTTTGCTTTTCATTCTATGTCCTTTATAAAAAATGATGATAATGACAGCACAGTAGTTTTGTAGTCTTAGTGTCCTGCATCACTTCTGTTTTATCTTTGTTTCAATTACTAAACTGAATGTTTTTGTTTATAAACGTGAGAGGAAAGGGAAAAGCCAAAATATTGCACAATTTAAAAAAGCCCATTGTTCTGAATAATAAAACTGCCAGAGAAGGTAAATTGTGTGTCAGTGTATGAATTTATTTAAAGAAGATAAAAGACTTTGTTTCCTCAAACTCTCTGATAGAGACAGTAAATCAAACCCCAAATCTGAAGTAGCAGATATTAGATGTCAGAAGAATGGGTCACTCATTCATCTCCCCCTTTCCTTGATATAACTTGGCTCAGAACAAGGGAAAAAGAGTCAGCTGTAATTAAGATGCACACACCAAGTCTCAATCCTCCAGGCATTGGCAGCAGTGTCTGAGGTAGCATGGCTGAAGAGACTTTATGATGGGGAGAGACTTGGAAGGGGCAATGGATAAGGTAAGATATAATATAATTTTTTCCTCATAAATCTCTTGTTTTTTCCTCCAGATATAGGTCCAAAGCCTTTAGGAGAATATTTTGAAAACATCATGAAAAATGATTCTACTTCTCTTCAACTTAGCTATTTTGGAAATTGTCTCCATAAAGACTAAACAAATACTGCAATAAAATGTTTAGTTCCAGTCTTTCAACTGATTCCAGGTTAATTAAGTGAAACCCTTTAAGGCCCAAATTGATGGGTTTCTTTTGGGATTGTCCCCAAATACAAATATTTATAATTCTCAAACTGCATGAATCTTTTGCTTACATTGTAACCCCCTCTAAATGAGGAAAAACAATTTAGGCCCCAAACAGGCATTCTTCCTGCAGTGCAATACCAATTCAATTTCAACCATCTGAAAATTACCCAATTAAAGCCTATTTTCTGAATGCAAGTGTCTGCCCATCCTGGAATAGCTTGCCTCTGAAGCTTTGTATGCAGGGGAGCTGATAAGGAGCTGGCTGGGCTGGCAACATGTGTGTGGACAAACGCACACACTAAAGTAGTGATCCTAGTGTATACCTCTGTAATACCTCTGTACTCAAGAACTTTGTGTTAATGTTGAATAATCCTTGTGTTGATGCTGGATAATCCTTGAGTGTTTGAGTTTTTTGTTTTTTTAATTACACTATTCACACATTCATTATATATTTGTTAAGTCACACGCTAAATTTCAAATATCCAAAATAACTAATTTACAAAATGCATTTTAAAGCCAGAGTTGGGTGAGGAATTAGAGCAATTCAACGATGAATAAAAACTTAATAAACACCTTGCTATGGGTTAAATGTGTCCCCAAAATTTCATGTATTGGAAACTTTACCTCCATTGTAACAGTGTTAAGAGGGTGGAAATCCAATTACAATATTTGAAAGGTGGGGACTTTAAGAGGTGATTAGATTGTGAGAACTGTGCCCTCATGAATGGATTGATCCATTCATGGAGTAGTAGGCATGGTTCTGATGGCTCTACAAGGAGGGCAAGTGGGAAAGTTAGCTCTCACTTGCTCATGTCCTCACCAGGTGCAACCCATGGACCATGGACTTCCCAGCCTCTGAAACTGTAAGAAATAAATTTCATTTCTATATAAATTACCCTGTTTCAGGTATTCTTTTATAAGTCACAGAAACAAGCTAATACACAGCTGCAGGGTTAAGCAGGGATACTTAATGAGTCAGACACAGTCTTGGTCTCGAGGAGTGTACAATCTAGTTGAAGACTAGGAAAAGGATAAAATACTCATAAAGCAAGAGAGAGGAGTCATTCAGGAGTACAAAGTGAAATGAGTTCAAAGGAGGGAGCGCTCATATCCTTTGAAACTACAAAAAATTTCTGTGAAACTTTGAAATTTAAGATTAGCTCAAAAGAAAGATGAGTAAGATTTTGACAGGAAAAAAATGTTACACACAGGAGGAATAACCTAACAGAGGCACGGAAGGAAAAGGACTGTGTAGCAAGTGTTTTATTTAGGCTGGAGAATGGGCTTCACATAAGAGAACATTATGAATTAAGAGTGTGATGCATTTTAACCTGGGAGCAGTGTAGCCTAAAATGGAGTGAAGAAGCAATGAGTGGGAGGGTGAAGGATGGAGCTGGTTCAGTGAGGAGACTAGAACAACAGTCCAAGAGAGAGGTAAAAAGGGATTTAAGGTGATAACAGCAGGAAAAGAAAAGGACGGATGAATATGAGACTTTGTGAAGGACGGCTTGCTCAAAACTGGAAACACATTGGATGTGGTGCCTAAGGGAGAGAAAGGGACTGATGATGACCGATAATTAATCCTGTCACCAAGAGAATGGTGTCACCAAACATGAGATAGGGAAGCCAAAAGGAAGAATTGGCTGTGAAGAAAACATAAGACTTTTGTTTTGGGATTTTGTTCATTTGAATACTTGGTGAGATAGCCAGTAGCCAAGGAGACATCTTTGAATCATATACATCCATGTGTCAAAGCCCTCATATTTCAGCTGTGGCTATCAATTTGGGTGCCATGTGCTTAATGGTGAAAGTTTAGATGGGAGAAAGTAGGGCAATTCCTAAAGGAGAAAAGCAAGGGAAAGAGAAGGTGAGAATCACATAGTCAAAATGTTCAGTAGTGCAGGGAAGGTGGGGAGCGGGAGGGCTATGTTTGGTGGTTTGGTGATCACTGGCCACATTATAGAGAACTTGTAGTATAGCGCGGGGAGTGAGGTCCAGAAGGAAACATGCTGGTTGAAGCAAGGTAATCAAAGAGGGAGACAGAGCTATCCATCTAGCATACAGCTTATTTTGTGACTTGAACTGTAATGTGCTGTTAGGATGACCAGATTGTGTTAAGGTGACCAACTATCCCAGTTTGTCCAAGACTATCCCCTTTAGCACTGAAAGTCTGCATCCTTGGAAACCCCTCAGTTCTAGGCAAAGTGGGATGATTGGTTACCCTAAAATTCCTAGTGAAAATCTGGCACTTAGTAGGTTTTCAGTATTTGCTGAGTGAATGAAAAAAAAAAATGTTTATGGCAGATCAAAGTCTCTGAGGCTTAGTTCCTTAATTTTGTAAAATGAGGTTAGTAATATCTGTATTAGTCAGATATGATGTTGTTTTGGCAACCAGATGAAATAAGGTATATGAATACTTTTGAACAAACAAAAACACCGTATACAAATATAGAGTTATCTCTATTAAATTTTTGTAATATAAAAACAAATTATTATAAATTATTTATTGAAATTTCCACTACTATCTGCTTTTTCTTTTCTTTTTTTTTTTTTTTTGCAGCTAAACTCTCATTTTCAGTGACCTGAAATTGGCACTGAAATTGGTAATTAATTTTGTTTATATGGCACCCAACACCCAAGAGCCTCTAGGCACCTAGCCAAATCCTTTTTAAAATATAGTCATTAAATGAAAGAAAAGAGCCAAGCAAATTCCTAAGCCAGAAAGTGAAAAAAAGAGCAACTGGAAAAAGGAAAAAAAAAAAAAATTAAAAACAAGCATTAATTAAGAGAATTTCATTCATTATTTCATTATCTTGGGAAAAAAGCTGCACCCTAAACCTAATAGAAAATTGGTTATGCAAAGTTAACCATCCGTTCTTCTGACCTCTGGATAAAAGAGCCCCTGAATGGATTTTTAACAAAAATTTCCAACTTTTTGTTTATTAAAAAGACAATTAGGTTTTTCACCTATTAAAACTTTCAAGTTAAAGCTGGAAGAGACCTTGGTGAACATCTCATCCCACTTACTATGTGATGTGCACTTTTTGCAGGGAATGCTCTGGGTGATGTTTTATTAACATACTTAGCTTTACTAAGTGAAGGGAGCACTCCTTCATGAATGTGGGACTCTGCAGATGTCAGAGTAGAGACAAGAAATGGATCAGGGTGTTTGATTGAACTCTATCAATCCTGCCAGCCACATCCCACTTCTCTCCTTCCTGCTAGACAGAACCATGATCTCGCGGCCCCGGAGTATTTTTTTTTTTTCCTTTTTGTCTTTTTTTTTACTGACCGGTAACAGGATCGCAACCCTTGGTGTCGCACCCGTACCGGGGACCGGCAACGGGATCGCAACCCTTGGTGTTGCACCCGCACAGCGCTCAGCCAGTGAGTGGGAACCGGTCTCCACATGGGATCCGAACCCTTGGCGGGAGCGCCGCCGCGCTCCCAAGCGGCGCACTCTCCAGTGGCCACCGGGCCAGCCCGGCCCTGGAGTATTTTGACTCAGTTTTATCACCAAGAGCTGCACTGTGAAGATATTTGTTTTCTTATTTGCTTTACCTAGTCTTGCCTTTTTCCAGATTCCAATGCTTCTTCTTTTATTTTCTATAAATAGCTTTAAATATTTCTAGGAGTGGTAGATGTGATATGATTCAGAGGAATACTATTTAAGGAATTAAATATTTTTCTTGAAGAAATTCAGCCCACTCTAAACATTTCTTGTATTACCCCATTCATACTGTCTTTGAAGATTTCCCCAGGGAGACCTCTACATCTCAAGTTCAACTTCTATAGGAACAAAAGAGTTTCTGAAATTAGACTTTCTCCACAAATAAGTTATTGAGTAATTTGCAAAGATTATTCATTTTACTACTCAAGATTCTCTTCCCAACACCACTGTGCTATGCCAGCAAATTTTAATAACCTATATGCACAAATTTGACTTGGGGAAGCAAACCATGAAATATTTAGTCTACAAAACCCTGTTATATAAACTCTGATTTTCTAATTATACTGATTAAATATTCACTCTAATATTATTAGCAAGGACATCTTGTTTACCACAGTATTTATTTCACACATGTATAACTGTCACACAACTAGCTTTTGTTATATTGTGATGTGATATTCCTCGCTTTTCCTTGTAAACTCGTAAATCTTCAGTTTATAACAGAGGTATTTGTTGCTGAGAACAGCTTAAAATGTTACTGCTTCTGAAGTATTCTATTCAAAGAAGATGGAAAAAATTGAAGGCAACTGTATGGAATTGTATATCAAGTCCTGAAAGCTGAAGATCTGGTGTGTTGGGCTGAGAAGTATGGTATTGGAATGCAAGGAGCCCTGACATGACATCAGAAGACCTGTGTTCCCTTCTGATTCCAACACTTGCTGATGATTTGACTTTAGGTAGGTGATTAATGCTGCTAAGCCTGAGTTTTCTTATCTACAAAATAGGAAAATATATTTTATAGGTAAAGCAAGTAAAAACATATTGTAAATAAATTATAAAGTGATATACAAATGCCATGTGTTATTTCTTAACTTCTTTTCCCATAATTACTTTTTAGTTGCCCAATAAATACTTTCAATAAATGGCATAAACTTTTTAGAGCAGGACAAATATAGTCACTTGTAATAACTAGACACTTCTAGAGAGCTGCGTATATATATATATATATATTCATTAAGTTTTATTCCTTACAAGAGTACTGGAAATCGTATTATTTGGAAACCGTTTTTTCCATTGATTATCTAAGATAAAATATTTCAAATAAATCTCACAAGCTAGGCACAAGACTACCTTGTAATATTGGTTAAGATTTCTAAAACAGGATTGCATTTCATTCTCAAAATCAATTTTACAGTTTAGTAATATGTTCTTTTTTTTTTCTTTTACAGAACAATTTGATCAAAATCTAGCTGCATTGTTTGTATGGTATTCTCTCAGCCAAAATTTGGTCCATAAGGTTTGAATCTTTTTTCCTTCAAGTAAATAGAACCAAATAAACACAGTCACTTGTAAATTTTTCCTGTAAAATTTACATTTTATTCTGCACTTTATTTCTTTTGGGGTAAAATAATGACTGTGAGGGCACTGTCTGAATGCATTTGAGAGGGATTTCTGTTTTTAAGCTTCTTAGAAAAATTACCTCTGTTCTTTGGGAATCATCTTAAAGGATTTACCACAGTAATTTTATTATGTAGAGTTAAAATACACACTTGGATGATTTAGCAATCGATAAAATATAGTACCCAAGGAGATTCATATATTTTCCTCAATATAAATATATCCCCCAGAAGTCTCTGATTTCTTGCCATTTTCTTCTTTCTGCAAACCCCTAAATTTAATACAAATACATTATATTGAATTTTTACAAATAAATTAACTGCGCTTAAGCAATTTCTTCCTGTTTTAATCCTAGTCCCTGGGCCAAAATTCCTTCAAAATATAAATTGCCCTGGGATCTTTGGCTTTTCCTTTCATATCAAAGACTTCTTTCTAAATCTATATCAATAATCATGCTGAGTGAACCACACTGTACTCAGTTCATCACCCACAGTAAAAGAGAGAATTTAGTTGAGCCTGTCTGACTTTGACTTCATGAACTAGTACCCAGTCCAGATCCTAGACCACACATGATGGGCAACATTCTTGCATTTGATCACAATCTTCTGCCATTCTTCTTTTTTAATGTTTTTAAATCATTATTGAATGTGGTGGCAGATGGCATGTCTCTCGGTGAAATCAAAGGCATATGGCAAGCTGTTCTCAATAGTGCCATGCCACCTAAGTTGTAGTATTTATATTCCAAAAGAAAAAATAATTTAGCTTCTGATACCAAGCTTTGGATGTGGTCATAATGAATACATAATTCTCAAACACCATATATTTTGAAATTTCTTAAAGATTGTGTGGAAATCTTGTCAAGGGTAGTAAGCAGTCAAGTTCAGAAGTGTAGAAACTGGCTTTTAGATGAATCAGACAATTCTAAGAAACAGACCAAAAAGGAACTTTTTTTATAAAAAGTCATCTTAATAGTTTCTGTAGCTTGTCAGAGAATATTAAAATTTCAAAACAGTGTTATCTATTTAGGTTATGAAAGCAAGGTATTCATTTTAAATGAAAACCGTTTACTATTTTTTATCTTTTTCTGTTTGTTCATCAAAATATATACAGGGGTAAGAAGCTAGGGGTTGAAACATTCCCTAAATTATTTGTACACTTCATTAAATCTATGCAAGTAATTCATCTCAAAGTATTAGTGATTAATTAAAACCGGAACAACAATAAAAATTCTAGGAAAAGAAACTATATATATATATTTTAAAATAATAAACCTATTTCTTCCCAGAAGACTAGATTCAAACTTAACATTAACTCACATCATCATATCTCTCTGGAGTCCACATTTTTTGCATGCAGAAAATTGGCACCATGCAACAGGACAGCTGCTGTGATAGCAACCCTGTAATTGTCCAGGGCTGAACTCTTAGGGGAGTAAGAAAGGATACATGGAGGGAGAAAACAACACCAATGCTCAGAGAGACTCCATTTTTATGATAACTCAACACGTAAAATCTTGGCAGTACAGATGTCTGAGTTCAGTGGCGATATTTGCTCTTTTATTAAGTGAACATTTACTAAGAATGTTGCAATTTTCCTCCCTTTGCAGATATATATTTTTCCTTTCTTTTAATCAAGTTATTATTTGCTGACATGTCTTATGGCTTTTGCAGAGCAAATCTCTGAACTCAAGCGATTACATCATGACCGGTTCCCATAAGACAGATTGATAATCATCTCTTTTCCCCTGCTTCAAATTTCACAACCCCACTAGAAACTAATAGATTATCCTGTCTTTTTCTTAGATTTCTAAGAGAATTTCAGTGTTCCCTCGGATCTCCCCTCTTTTATGAAGTGCCATGCCACTTCATGTGCATTTATTTCCTATCAGATTCTCTATGTTACTGCATCACATTTGTGATGATATAACTCAGAAAAGGCAACTTAATGGAAATCATAGGTTAGATGTCTCTCTCCAAGTACTTCAGTGTTGTTTATCTATACCTCCTCCCATTTGCTGTTTTTTATACCATTTAGATATGCTAAGGGGTTTGCAAAAAACTCTTTACTTAGGATAAAATTCTTATTACTCTGATATTTCTTGGCTGCTGGAAAAGACCAGGATTCATCTTATACAGCATGATGCCTCTGATGTTTCTGGTAGGTCCTTTCTGACTATCTTTTGGCAGTTAGAAGACTAGAGTATTCCTTTTTTTCAGCTAGAATTACTCAAATTGACATTCTGTCTTGTTACAATAAATCCTGATGTATAAGGAGCTTGTATATTTTAATAACTAAATGTAAAAAATGGCTATTTGGAACCCATTTAATATTCATGTAGCATCATGGTTGAAAGCACATAATTGAGATCCAATTGCCTGGGTTAAATAATGGGTCTTTCATATATCAGATTTTTGATTTTAGGCAAGTTACTTGACCTCTCTGTGCCTCAGTTTTCTCACCTGTAGAATAGGTATAATAACAATACTTTCCTCACAGAGTTACTAAAAATGTGGAATAAGTTAATACATATAAAGCATTCAGAACAATGCCCAGTATATAACAAAAACTAAATAAAAGTTGGCTATTTGCTTTTTAAATATAGTACAGAAGTTAGCAAAATGTGAATCAATACTTGTGGATGATTATTTTATTGTGTTTTGTTAGTCCTGTAATTAATCTGCCATTGAGCTAATCCTTTTGACCTTTAGTTTTCTCATCTGTACAATGAGGATAATAATAGTTATTTTAGGGTATTGCTATGGATATCAGAAATAAAGTGTGTAAAACTTCTAGTCCAGTTTCTGGCACAAAGTAGGCACTCGATAAATGTGTTAGTGTGTTGTAAACTCATATGTGCTAAGCTCAGTGCTCTCTAATGCATGGGAACTGATTTGAGAAGAAAAAATATGTGTAAAAGCATTCTTCTGTATCTCCATTGAAAAAAAACTTACGAGGGACATATTTAGACAAATTCAGAAATGTGGAACAACTGATTAAGCTAATGTTGCACCTCTTTATCAATCTGTCCTGGCTAAGCACAGGAAAGCTCAGGCCAAATTCCTTAGCTCAGAATCCAAACTGGTGCCAAGGGAGCCATCATCCCTGATGTGGGCTAAGAGCGGTTAATGTTGATTCACATATGGTTTTCTTTTTACTAGATGAGATTATTCCATTGAAACTGCTGCGTTCCCAAGGTCAATGAGAACTTTGATCATCTGGAGGTGTGCATGTTCTGAGAGAGGTAGGTATCATATGGTTAAAAGTAGTTGGATTTCAACCCTTGATTTGGAAGAGAATAAAATGAATCATATGAATAAAATGCTTACTCTCAATTTAAAATTTTAAAAAAATTAAATGTGCAAGTATAAAGGTTTATGAACATTGTTATGAAAACTTTTGTCTAAAAACAAAACAAAGATGAATATAGCATATTAATTATATGTTAGTTAACATTACTGTGCATTGTATAGCAAGGAGCAGTTTTTCTTCTTATGTGTTACATTTTGCATGTGCCTTGACATTTAATTTCCAAGTACTTACTGACAGAAAAAGTTTCTATTTTGTGCATTTTCCTTTAAAGAGCTGTTTCCATCCTATTTTTGCTTCTGTAAAATTTCTCTCTGGAGGGACAGACATGTTTTTGATAGTCTTCTAACTTAGTAGTTAGTTTTAGTAGACAATTTGGTGGCATTGAGCTAAAATGAGAAAGTCAAATACATTTCTTTAATGTGTATATCATTCTTTACCCCACTGTTCCCCGTAAGAAAAAAGGAAAATACACACACATAGATACATGCACGTAGCCACTAAGGACAGCTCTTTTTCCTCCCATTCCAGTTTTTTTCTCATATTTATGTTATATTTTTTAAAAACAGTGAATCTCAATGGTTTTAATCTTCTACGTCACAAGGGTATCAAGAGGCAGATACTTTTCAAATTTCTCTAAACATCTGTCTGGTGATGGTAAAACAGCAAGAATATTAATCAAATACTCTCCTAAATGAATATTAAAATAAATTTGTAAAATAATTCAGTTTTGCAAGATATTCATGTTAATTTATTTTTCTGGGCTAACTTGTTATGATATTAAATATCACCACCCATGAAATATTAGTATCCAGGAGTAGAGAGTGATTGACTTTTGAGTGACCTTCCTCAAAGTGTGGTGTAAAGACCACTGCATCAGAATCACCAGAGCTTCTTGTTGAAAATGCAAGTTCTGGGTCCTCACATAAGATTTCACATATGAAATCCAATTTTCTGGAGGAAATCGGAACCATATGTGTTTAACAGAACCCCAGATAATTCTTGTGCACACTAAAATGTGAGAAACTGAAAGTTATTTGTCAGTCAGTGTGGAGACTTTCCAGCCCAAAAGATCTCATCACTAGCTACACTTCAGAATAACCTAGAAAGCTTTCTAAAAAAGTCTATGCCTGAACCCATATCAAGGGAATTAAAAAATATAGCTCTACCCCTTGATATTTGAAATACAACATTTAGTAATTAAATATGCAGTGGCTTGTGCTATCCTCTTTTTTAGTCATGGTTAAGTTTTTAACCTATAGTTTGACTAGAACTTCCACAAGGGTCATATTTTTGAGCATGCATATTTTCCCAAATATTGTGCTGGGCACAGAGGAGTTGTTCAAATAGTATTCTTTGCTATATTGAAATTGGACTGGAAAGAAGAAAATAATGGGATAATAAGACTGGGATGAAGCAGTCTCTTACAAATAGGTTATCCTACAGGGGCTTGAATAATACCAAGCAAAAGAGAGGGAAGCAACTCACTAAATAGGAGCCTGAAAATTGAGAGGATGGGGTGAGGTTGAAAGCCGTGAGTTGGCAAAAATTTATTTCTTCCCCAGGGCACTGTGGAAGAGGGTTGTGGCCATTACTGCCAGCACTGGTGGGAAGACATTGGGTGCCCTGAGGGGGCAGGTACATTGTATTCATCAGGTGCCTGAACTTATTCTAGGATTGGTGGTAAGAGATGAATCTACTGTTAAGTAACCTACTATTCTGACTACTTTATTAAATATCCTTAATATAGTAATCCACTTCTTAAATGCTGGTTTTTTAATAGAACATAACTAGTATTCTAACTAGCAATGGCCAATCATAGGTGTTTAAATAAACGTTTTCTTGGGGGGGGGAGTTTTAAAAGGTCTTTTTCCTGAGTATCCCTGAATATTGCTTTGCCTTTTTCTTCTTATTGGTTAGTCAATAAGTAGAAGCTGTTTGGAATTCCCAAAAAGACACTCTGTAGATTATAGCTGTCCCTGTGTGTGCTTAGTCTTTGAGAGATGTGGCTCTCAGAACTGGAGGTTCTCTGGAAATGGTATTGACTAAGTCAGCTGATTTTTAACTAGACTAAGAATTGAGATGGCCATGTCTTAATAAATTAAAAGTAAGAATTGTTGGAGTTGTTGATTAGAAAGAGGGATAGCTACCTGATAGTGAACTAAGTAAGCTTATTTGAGAATGTGGGCAAAGGACTAGGTATCTGTTCTAAGGTTCCATTTTAGGATGGTTTACTTATTAATTTTGTGGCTGCAGGATTATTTTGTGATGGTGGCATTTGAGACTGTCCTGATAGAAGTTGTGACTGGGCAGGTTGAAAGTGAAATAGTGAAAGAAGGTAGAAATTTTTTCATAGTTATTCAAATAGCATGGAAAAGAAGGCATTACCTAGGGACATACACAGTCAAAAACAAAATTATATGTGTATAGTACAGTTATACTGGAAGAAGAAGAGCTACAAAATAGCTCCGGGAATACTTATGAAGAAAATTAACTCAATTTTAATGTCTCTATATCAACACAGACATATATATATATATAGAGAGAGAGTATGAGAATGTGAAAAGTGAAGAGGGAACTTGAAATTTCGATACAAGTAAATTCATTCTTCTAAAAATTACTGAGTCCAGTTTAGTTATGATTCATGATTAGAATAGCAAAGAAAGGAGATTCTTAAAACAAAACAAAATAAAACAAAACAAAACCCTAAAACTTCAAAGAAAAAATTTGTCTTCCCCAATACAGCTGTATTTATAATGGCTTGTTTTCTTTTTTTGGTCTCAATTCAAAAGTGAGTATCATTTGGAAATTGTCCTCTGTGGAAAAGTGAGGAGAAGTACTCAAAAATAGATACACCTCTTTAGGTAATCTGATATTAGGTATTTGCAAATTCAGCATCTTAGTGTGACCTTTATAAAATAAAGAAGATAAAGTCTCCTCTAGTCATTTTTCATGTTTAAGTATGTAATCATGTTCTATTTTATATAATGACGAGCATTTAATCGATCTAGAGCTTAAAACATTTAGGTTATACTTAGCTTTTTATTAAAGCATAAAAACTAAAGAGATTGGGTTTTAATAAAATATACATAAAACCTTTCCTGCCCTTCCTTCCCCCATGGACATTTCTCATGGCTTCATCCCCTTGGTATAAATGCCACAGAGTTCTCTGCAATAAAGAGGAAAGCCTTGGCCAAATTCCATTTTAAAAAGTAAGAAGGAAACTACAGCTAAGTCACCCATTTGCACAGAAAAGTATAAGTCAAGATTTCACTTACACTTTTCAATAGAAATGAGTAACCCCTTGGTCAGGGACTGGTATTTTAACTACATGTCATCTGCATTTGTCATGGGTGAAAATCAAATGGAAGTCTGGCCCTTTTCTTCGATTTCTCTCCTTTAATCTCCACTCCAAGACTAGTTGCTGCTGAAGGAAAAATTACTTTGGAGGAGAAATGCTTTCTGTTTTTCTCTTTTTTTCTTTTTAAAGAAGGAGTTGGCATCTGGATGCTTCAAGCTGCCACATATATCCCATGTAAAACCACAGCTGTTCTTTCTGATAAAAAGCAAGAAGGAGCTAGGTATTTGGAGTCAGCAAGAGACAATACACTTATCATTTTAATTACAGAGGGCTACTGATTTGTACTATAATTGTAATATAATATTTTTTTAAAGTTCATGATATTCATGGAAAAATACCAAACATGTCATTTTCAACAGCCCTGAAGGTTACCAAAAAGAGCAACACGTAGGCACATAAACTAGGAGAGAGGGAAAAAAGGTGATTGCCACAGTTTCTGAACCTGCCAATCTAATAGGGAGGTTAATGATACAATAAGTAAAAATCAAATACTTTCTCTAGATATTCTGCTATGATACCATTCTTTTCATGAAACTTTTTATCATAAGATTTTTATCTGAAGTTTTTCTCCCCTGAATACGTTATAATTTTAAATTGTAGAGTTTTTTTTTTTAAATACAATTTTCCTACTAAGTTGATCTGGGTTTATGCATATATGCATTTATTTAAAAGTTGATTGTAGATAATTGTATTACATTATATAAAAAATCAAAGTCAAAGAAATGTTTTAAAATAACATTTGGCTCGTTTATATGGATCAATTATGTTATACACCTAGATTTCACTAAGCCTCAATATGTTTTTACAGTTCATCTAGGCTGAGATTTCTTTACCATAACAACATGACCAAATAGATGGCTGATTTAGCAGATAGTCTTACAGCAATACTGTGTTAATCAATTTGATTACCAATATGGACTTAGTAGATTTTTATATTCAGGGTTCATACAATGGCAAGATATTTTACTGAGGAGCACATTACATAATTTTTAAAACATATTTTCATTACATTAGAATATGCATACATTAGATTGAACTGTTGTGCTTTTAATTATAAAATATTGAATGAATATCTAAAATGTGTTGGACTGCATTAGAAATGTGGAATTAAATGCATCACCAGTTACTCTGTTTACATTGTAAATATTCAATCAATCTTTTTGGAGAGCTTTCTCTATGCCGGGTATTGTTCTCAAGAAGCTTACGTTGTCATGAAAGAAGAATAAACTATAAATATTTCAGTAGCTAGTACCAAGAAAAGTAAAGTAAGATGGGGAGAAAAGTGACAAGCAAGAGTACTGCGTTAGAGTGGCTGGGAAACCTCTTGGGTATGGTCAGATCTTGTAAACTAACATCTGAATAAAGACTGTCCCTCAGGATTGAGACATGCGACTATCTTGGACAAGATATTTCCAAGTTAACTTGAAATAAGAGGTGGGATTTTCTTATTAGTAAATTACTATAAATATTTGTTTATTTTAAAAAAATTTACTGAATACCTTCTAAATCCTAAGGACTATACTTAGTAGAGAAATAACAGGAATGAATAAAATATGATTCCTGTCATCAGAGATTCATGGAAAAACACATAAAAGGATAATTGTAACAAAAAGTGCTAATTACCATGATGGAGCTATGCACAGGACATTTAGGTGAAATTTCTACATTTTATGTTGATTACACTGTTAGCAATGATACGACTCCCATTTCTAATTTGTCTTTGATGAAGAATTATAGTAATCAACGTGGTTGTATAATCAGAGGAACTGGGTCAAATTTTGGCTTTAATATTGTATCAGGCAGGACTTTTCCTGTTGTATTACTAGAAACCCAACTGTAGTTTAAACAAAAGGGGTATTTTTTGGCTTTTGCTACTGGCAAATCCAATGGTTGGCATTAGCTTCAGCTACAGCTGTATTCAGACGATGTCATTGGATTCACTTTTTTCTATCTCTCAACTCCATTTTCCTCAATATTGGATTCATTTGCCAGCAGCAAGCTGTGTTTGTATAGTGAAGTTTGTACAGAGAAGGCCACTGGTACCATAAATATATGTGACAGATAGCTCTCACCATCCTAAAAGCAGAAAGATCATTTCTCTTCCAGCATCCATACTTGCTGCCTGACCTCTGGTCCTGCAGGAATCACATGGTTACTCCTAGACCAATCATTGAGTCTACTCTGATTTTCCATTCTGGGGAGTCACCCACAATTGTGGGGTTAGGTCAGTGAAAAACAGGGCCACCTATATAAGTGACATGTCCAGTATGGAATGGACAGTAGAAAAATAGTTCCAAAAAAAAAAAAAAAGGAAAATAGTACTGTGTGGAAAAGACAGTAAAATTCTACTACAGATAGATTGATTCTGTGAACTTGGTCAAAGCATGTCACCTCTCTCAGTCCCAGTTTCATAATCCAGAAAGCCACCAACCTCATAGTGTTAAATTAGATAAGGCAGGTTGCCTAACAAGGTTAAACATGTAGAGAAAAGTGCTTAAAGAATAAGTGTATCATCATTATTACTAATGGTAAACAAACATGGTTTGTAGCAAATTTGGGGTAGTGGAAACCAAAGTAACAAGAAAGTTGAAAGGTAGACTCCTCTCCTGCAAATAAAAGTGACAAGGCCAGCTAGAATCTGAGTGCTTATGACACTGAAAGGTCCCCGAACAGTGAAACAGAACCTATTTCCTTGGCTACAAGATGTAGCTCTGAATAGAATTTCAAACTAAAAAAATCTGAAAGCTGTTCTCTTGTCGCTACTTCTCAAATATACTAAGATGATTAACATTTTGGTGACGTGAAAAGAATGCCGATCCTCTCGGTAATATTCCTATGCAAATAAGCAGATAATTTAAATTGTAACAATATACACTTCCCTGCTAGGAGGCTATCAAACTATTTTCATTTTGAATGAAATATAAATCTAGCGTTTTTGTGTTTCCTGAATGGCTCTTGGCCAGATATGAATGTTCACCACCGTGCTAGGCCAGGGGTTGCAAGCCATGGCCTATGGACCAAATTTTGACCCCCTTCCTGTTTTTGTGTGGGCCCCAAACTAAGAATGATTTTTAAATTTTATCTGACCCTTTTCAGAAAAAGTTTGATGACCCCTGGATCAGAGAAAGCTTTTCCTTCAGAGTTTTATTCCCTTTTTTCACAGTACCTATCCAGATCTTGATAAGCAACTTGGTTTATATCCCCTGTGCTGTTCTAGGTAGTTGATATGAGAGGATGTCTCTGAATGGGAAAGAGGATCTTTACCCTATGTATACTTTCTGCATGTTTTGTTAATTTTACCCCTTGCCATGTTTTTTCTTCAATGCTCTATTAGTCTGTTTCCAATTGCTTATAATAAAATATCTCAAACTGGGTAATTTATAAAGAAATAGAATTTATTTCTTATAATTTTGGAGGCTGGGAAGTCCATGCTCCAGGGGCCGCATCTGGTGAGGGCCTTCCTCTGGGTGGGAATTCTCTACAGGGTCTGTGGAGATGCAAGGTGTCACATGGCTAGAATGGCATGAGCAAGAGCTCTTCCAAGTGTTCTCCTTATAAAGCCACCAGTCCACACCCATAATAACTCATTACAATCAGCCTATTAGTCCATGAATGGATTAATCCATTCAGGAGGGCTCAATCCTACGAATCCTTTTATCTCTCAAAGGCACTACCTTTTGAGTACCATAATTGGATTTCCCACTCTTTTAATACTGTTATAGTGGGGGTCAAGTTCCTAATACATGAAGTTTGGGGGACACGTTTCACCCATAGCAAATGTCTTTAAGCACCTTTATGTATGCCTTCTCTCTCCTAGGATCTGAGGATGAGCATCTTCATTTAGGGCTTCTCACTCTGAATTCCATCCTCTGATTCTCTGCTCTGTACCACTGCTCATGTGACCAATGCATTTTGCCAACTGACTGACCCTAGACCTCCTGAAATCTATGCACAAAGCCCCTTCAACTGCAGTTAATTTTTCCTAGCAGTTATCACTCAGCAGACATTCAAGGAATATATCCCAGAACAGGTCAGGAGTAGTAAAGGAGCAGAACCACTGTGTTGGGTCCTCCAAGAAGCAGGCACAAAGGTTGGATTAGAGGGAAAATGGGGGAAAGGTGGGAGGGCTCTCACATCATCATGCAAGTCTGGCCTCTGTGAAACAGAGAGGGAAGGAAGAAGGTTAGGCAGGGAAAGTCATAGAGAGCAGTTATCATTCTAAGAAAGTTCTGGCAAGGCCTATGCACAGTCCCTCAGCCAAAGTCACCTGACAGAAGAGTTTGTATCTTTCAAAACATACCTGCCTTAGTATCCATGCTGCACTCAGTTATTGCCCAGGAGCAACACAATAGTGGATTCAGAATACAGCAGCTGTGGCCCATGGTCAGTCATGTTCCCTAGAGTTGCAGTACTGCAGGGCACATTCTCAACAGCCATATTGGATGAGAAGGAAACAAAGGATACAGCTAAGGGCTGGAAAAGAAAGCACACCCTGGTCGCAGATGAGTGAGGAAAAGGGAAAGGAATTGGAAGACTAGTTCTCTCATGGAAGGCTACCTAGGATTGAGTCTACCTAAAGAACTGGCTGCTGGGAAAGAAAGAGTGATGTGTTGGCCCTCACCAGTCACAAAATAGGGTAGCCATGCAAGGCAGCCAGCAGGAGTCTGTCATGGACCAAAGAGGTAGAAAAAGTCTGGCTAACACAAGTGTGGGGAAACTATACCTTTCCATCGCATAGCTAGAGAGCAGGCTGGCGAGCAGTCCAGTGCCTATGTTTTCAAGCCTGGGCTTGACTTTTGAAATTCTCTTCTTAGAGATTTTCCTATTTCTAACTTGTCTCTAAGCCATCTGTTCAAGATGTTGCTGTTCAAATATTTTTTCTTTTCTTTTCTTTCTTTTTTTTTTTTTTTGGCAGCTATCCAGTTAGGGGGATCCGAACCCTTGACCCTGGTGTTATAATATCATGCTCTATAAATATTTTTTCGTGTTGGCTGCCACAAAAACAGGGAGAATGATGTGCATGACTGAGCTGCAATTCAGGGTGGGGGCCCTTTTTCTATTGTTGCCAGCAGGGACATAGTAAGTCAGTTCCCAGACCTGGTCAAGATAGCTGAAGGATGATGTTTGGTCTCATTAAAAAGAATGTCCTTCAATTGCTAGCTCTTTAATTTGTTCAATTTCCTTTAACATATTAATTAAGGAAGAAAAGTGAGAAAAATGCATTCTTAAAAGGATGATACATTTGAGATTTGAACTTCTTTATTTTTTATTAGAAATATCTTTAAGGAAGCTGGACACTGAACTGATGTGGACTTTTCAGTATAAAATGGAATGATTTGATAGTCTATCAGTTTTGGCTTTCTTCTCATATGTGTGTGTGTGTGTGTGTGTGTGTATGTTTATATACTACTTTTCCCAAGGGACAAACAATTTAGCTGTTGTTCCCACTGGTTATTTAAAACCAACTTAGCAGGTAATAAAGGTGGAGAATGTTTACCTTTTCAGTGTTCTTTCATCTATTTTTTAATGGCCAAGGAGAGGAGAAATATATGCAAGTAAAGCTATTTAGTCTTTTACAAATCTTTAAAAACTGTGAAGATAAAGCTAATTTTCTGCCCCTTACACTTTCTGACTTCTTTCCACTTATGTAGGCCCATCTAAAAATTATAAGAAGGTACTTCAAAAAGTTTATGGAAAGATTCCTGTTACTATTGTTGGACTTTCATTTTGTATGTGTGTAGTAGTGTAGTAATTTGAATTTTTATTAGTAAATGAGTGATAAAAGAGAATATGAGCTCTATTGATCTGAGGTATGGACACTTTCTTTCCCAACTAATTTTTTACCCTTTTGGAGGACGGGGACTATATGTCTCAGTAACGTATATGATACACAGATGATCTCACTTGCATTTTTTTCCCCTCTCTCTGGCCTTTTGGTATGTGGAGCTGGTTTTAGAGTCATTTTTCAAGTAATTTCTTCTTGAAAAATCCATCCTTTGCTTAATTGAAATTCTTATCCATTAGAATCACAGAACAAGTTTCTAGCTTTCTGCTTCTTTCAGGAGTGAGACATATTGAGTCTTTAGAAAGAACTAACAAAATACGATTTCTGGGCCAAGCCCGTGGCGCATTCGGGAGAGTGCGGCGCTGGGAGTGCAGCAGCTCTCCCGCCGCAGGTTTGGATCCTATATAGGGATGGCCGGTCCGGTGCGCTCACTGGCTGAGCACGGTGTGGCCTCTCACAAAGAGGAAAAAAAAAAAAAAAAAAAAAAACCGATTTCTGAGGGGAAAAAAAAACCCTCTTAAAATGGTTGCAGTTCCATTTTAATTCAAGAATGATAACATTGATAGTGTCTATATAAGGGTCATCAAGAAGTTCATGGAAAGATTTGTGTTATCTTTTAATTCTACTTTTCCACGAAATTTTTGAAGTACCCTTATATTTCAATGTTGCTCTCTATTATCAGTGATTGTGGAAAATATTTTATTGTCTAATTTAATATTATATGTATTTTTATATACAATATGTATTATGTTTGAGGTTATTATTTGTGCTGGCATATTGGTTAGAATAGAAAATAATTTCTAACCAGTGAGGACTTTTACGAAAGAAGAAAAGTCTAAAGCTCACGTAAGGGAGAATTTTATAAAGATATCTCCTATATTGTACATGCCTTCTGTAATCTGAAAAAACTACACATCTATAATAAAATAATATTAATAATGATATATTAATCTTTATTGATTTCATTAATGTCTTCCACTGTTTGCTTACATTTTTAAAGGCTATTTTTAGAGCAGTTTTAGGTTTATAGCAAAATTGAGAGAAAGGTACAGAGATTTCCCATATATATGTCCCCACGCCTACATATGCCCAGCCTCCCCCATTATCGACCACCCTCACCAGAGTGGACATTTGTTACAACTGATGAGTCTACATTGACACCTGACACTCAAAGTCCATAGTTTACATTAAAGATCACTCTTTGTGTTGTACATTCTATAGGTTGGGACAAATGTACTATGACATGTATTCATCATTATCGTACCATGCAGAATAGTTTCACTGCTCTAAAAATCCCCCGTGCTCTGCCTATTCATCTCTCTCTCCCCCCAACACCCGACATTTCACTGACTCCCTAGTTTTGTCTTTTCTAGAATATTTTGTAGTTGGAACTATATGGCATGTAGCCTTTTCAGATTGGCTTCTTTCACTTAGTGATATACATTTAGATTTCCTCCGTGTCTTTTCATAGCTTGAGAGCTCATTTCTTTGTAGCACTGAATCACATTCCATTGTCTGGATATACCACAGTTTACTTATTCATTCACCTGTTGAGAAGCATTTTAGTTGTGCTTATTTGTATTTTCACAATGTGATTATTATTTTATCATAAACATTAACAAACCTCTATTAAATATGTATAATAGGCATTGACATTTAATATCCATGTAGTAAATCTATCTTTATACCTTTCAATTTAAACAGGAATCAGGATTATTGGTTTTGGAAATTTTTTAAAAAATTAAGTATTCATGTTAATTTCACTCTCTTGTTTCAGTTTTAGTTTTGATGCGGTGTTTAATACTAGTAATATTAGTGAAAAATTTAAATGAAAAGAAGTTGCAGAAGCCCAGGAACTTGGACATGAAAAAGGTCAATCCAGAGAGATATACATACTGCTGGGGTTGCCATATGCTGTACAGTTTTCCTTCACTACCTGTCAACATACTCGTATGCTATTCTGCTCTTTGCCCTTTATCAATAGAATTGAGAGACATGATAAAGAAATACAATTATGTGTGTTATTTGTGATACCTTCTTTTCTTTCCAGTTTCTGTAACAGAATGAAAAGACCAGTTTAAAAATATTATGATCCTATCTTTGAAAAAACTATATACACATGGTTTTGCATCTGTACACAGAGGTCTGTTAACAATGATTGCCTTTGTGGAGTAAGCTTATGAAGAATTTTTACTTACTATTTCCATTATTAAAATTTTTTTAGCCAAGAATATATAGCTCTGTAATCTGAAAGTGTTAAAAATCAGTAATAAAGATAATATGAATTTTTATCATTTCTATTAATTTCTTTCATTACTTGTTAACATTTTAATAATATAATTATTTTAATTATCTTTATCACCAACATTAACAGACATTAAATATCTATAATAGTGCCTTGAATCAACTGTGTTCTTGGCTTTTAAGGAGTTTTATGGGTGGCAAAGAAATTTAAATTTATTTCAAAAGCATAAAAACTTTGCTTTTTTTAAGTGGTAAGCCTGACTGTTTTGATAACAATGGTCTTAGATTCTATTAAAAATGACCTAAAAGTTATATATTTCAGAAATTACTTATAATTAGAGTGGCCATATAATTTACCCTCCAACTAGGACAGTTTTGAGAGTGAAAGGGGTTGTTGTTAATAATGACTCTAGTCAACAGCCTTGAATGAGACTCTCCCAGGCAAACCAGAACATATAGAAATGATGGCTCTGTTAGTCAGCTAAAACTAAAATACTAATAAAATAGATATAAAAAGCTTATTAAAAATCTATTTTAATAAATGTGGACTAATTAAAATTATTCTGATGTTAAGTTCAAAAAGCATTATAAGTTTCATGTTAATATTTAAAATGGTACATGAGAAATGTGTTACTAAGCTAGTCAGAATGATGCAAAATTGAACATAATGTGGGTGGCCTGTTTCAATGATCATCAAGGGGTTCATAATTGAACTACCTCAAGGGCCTCATTATAAGTCTGTTTCTACCACATCACCAAGGACTTGATGTTACCATTGACGGGGATGCTCCAAGGTGGCCCTGGGGTGTAATTTTCCTTCTAGGAATGAAATTTTAGCTTATATGCTATATATGCCACTATTTCTCTACCAAAAATTTGCTGATATATAGTTCATCTGTGTAGAAGTTATTTACAATCCATTAAAACAGAGGGAGAGAGATAAAGGGTGTGATTGGGGTGAGGGTGATGTTTAACTAAATTCTGAGATAACTTTTAAAGAAAAAGATAACATGTTGTATTTGAAAAGACATTTCTTACTCATTACTCCTTGCTGTTAAGTAGTCCCACTTATCATGTATTAAAAGAGACAAGGCAATTTTCCACTGAATGTGGCAAAAATCAAAAGGCTGTAGGAAGAAAATAATTCAGTGTCAAGGCACCCTATTGGATTTGCTTTTGTGTTTGCATATCTGTCTACAATATCATTTTTCAAACAGTAGTCCATTGTATCAGATACATGAAAACCTTCAAAGCTCAATAGATATTTTTTAAGATGGTGACCGTCATTTTCTATCTGACCAACTGCTGGGATATGATTGGTCATTATTCTATTTCAGAAGAAGCTCCAAGAGCTAATCAGAAGTGTTATCAGTTATGACTTTTATTGCTGCTGCACAGAATACTTAGCAATAAGGAAAACTGTAAATTCAGGATTTATTTTTTGTAGGGTTGCGCCTTATGCCTGAAAGATTAATGAAGAATTCCTGGTCCACTGTTTATTAAAGATACCACCATTCTATAACATTTAAATTGTAAATCCACTCTTTGACATCCTAACTAATGGTTCTTGCTAAATTAATAAAAGCAACATATTAAGTTCAAATCCCAGATAAGGTAAAGATTGCCTTTTTAATATCCCATCCATATCCTTTATCTTTCTACAGGGGCTTTCAGGCCAGTAGTTTTAATAACATGCATGAATGAAGATGCTCTTTTTTAACTCAAATGGTGGCATAGAGTTTTTCCTTTATATTAGCAGGCAATCAATTCCAATAGCTTTTTAATGCTTTCTTAAAGAATCAATTTTAAAGCAGACGCTCTTCAGGGGACCCTCTTAAACTTCTTCACAGCCGGTCTCCTAATTTTCTATTACAATGCAATCTAAAGCAACAACAAAAATAATGCAGATAATGTTTGCTGGGTAATGATTTCCAATTTCCCCATTCCATGTACCCTGTTATTAGGAGGATAATCTTGGTTGTGTAAATTAATTTTCAATTCACTTCAGGGGAACATTACAATGATTTATTCAGCACTGGTGTTAAAAAAAGTGTTGGGAGGATTTTAGCAATCTGAAAAACAAAATCAATGTGTTCTGATTATCACCATGTTAAAGGGAAAAAAAGAGGAGAAACAAGAGTCACTTGAATGTGCATCTTGACTGTTGCATGTGCACTAGCTCCATGATTTTGCTAGGTTGTCACTCTGTCATATGTGAACTTCACTAAAGAATGGTGTTTGGTGATCCAACTCTACTTGGATATTACATAGTGAAATATCCAGAATTATTCCTCACTATTATATTTCAGCTATATGTCTTTAAGTCAAGATAACAATTTGTTCATATTTCCTTAGAAGAGAAAAGTAACACACTAGCTTATAATCAAGAAGGAGCAGTTTTCCTAAGCACAGTGTAACTAGCCAGTTAGTTTGATTAAAAAAGTTAAAGCAGAAACTATCATATCAATATCTCATAACTACAATAAGCAATAATGACTATAAACTTTTTTCTTTATCATGATTTATCTCATACAAATATTTCCAGGATTGTGTATAAACTATGGTCCTTATAATGTTGCAAAAAGTTTATCCTTTGTAAAGGTTTTACTGACCTTTTACTTTAATCAACTTGTGTGTGTGTTGGTCACTTGGATTGAATTTAACTGTGTCTGGGTGTGCAAATCACTATCCCCACTCACTTCACTAGATCACTTACCTTCATTCACCAAACAGGAACCTCTGCACTGCACTGTGCACTGTACTGGGAGCTGGAGAGGTCAGGAAAAACAAAAGCAAACTGCTGTAAAATGATTGCCTAACTATAGTAAATATAAAATTGCAACCTGTAACACAACCTATACAGAAGAGTTTTATGGTGCTATAAAGGCACACAATACAAGCATTTAACCAAGTCAAGAAGGCCTGAGCAGGTTTCCCAAGGAAGTGATGGTCAAGTTTCCGAAATCTGAAGGATAAGGATGAATTAACTAGGAAATGAGGGGAAGGAAATACTATTCTAGGACAAGAGACAGGATGAGATTTGTGTTTTGAAAAAAATAGTGTGTCTGTTGTGTGGCGGACAATTTGGGAGAGGCAGAATGCATGCACGGATTCAGACAGGAGGCTGTGGCCATAGAAAGAAAAAGGCAGAGAAAGATGAAACATGCCTGGGTAGAATTACTATCTCCCCAAACCTCTGCTCACCCACGCATAGGCAGCCAGGTTGGACAGCTCTTGCTCGATTACTATGTAGCGAAAGAAAGGCACAGAACTGTTGGACTGAACTGAAGTGGGCCTAGTTTGACTCCTGAAACTAGTCACCTTCATAATAAATGTGCTGATAAGCAGGAGTGGATTTAGAATCCTTGAAAGAGCAGTGCAGGATCACGGAAAGATCCAGAAGTGTGAGCTTGACTTATAAAGCTAAATATGTCTTTTAAGTGTTCAAGGTCACAGTTGTTTTTTTGGGGGGTACTATTGAGAAATTTTCTTGTTTCAATAGAATATTTTTATTAATAACATACAAGTGTTATTAATAAAATATATTTATTAATATAAATCAATATTATATTTACAAATTAATATATACTAAAAAGCTAATATATAATATAATAATTAGTATAATAAGAACTGCATTGGCCTGGTTCTATTTCCAGGTCAGAGCCCAGCTTGTCTTTTTAGTGAGAAGTGGTCTAGTGAAGTGATTATGCACTCACTTGGTATGTCAGCTCAGCACAAAGTCTGGCTCTGTCACCTACTAGCTCTATGACTTAGGATGCTACCTAATCATTGAGTCTCAGTTTCCTCAACTCCAGGGTAAGGACACCCAGTACTGCCTTCATAGTGCACTTGTGAGGAGCAGGTGAGATAATGCTTGTGAAGCTCTAGGCTGTGTAGTAAGCAGGCTACATACCTGTACTCTTGTTAATACACAATTGTTTGTACAGAGATAAGCAATCAGGTAAAATAGTTGCTTTGGCACAAGCTAGAAGTGGTGTTAGCTAAGTCACAGTCACAAAAGTGTCAATCTAGGTTAGGTACATTTACATGACACAGGCTTGGCATTAACATGCCACTCAGGATGGATGAGTCCCAGGGAGTCAGGAACCAGGGAAGTGGCAAAGCAAGTTTACTGAAGATCTGCTATAAAGAACACAGGATTACCGTTGGAGAGCTGACTGGCACTAGAATGCCCTGGCTGACATAGAGTTTTGTGGCAATGGTCACTCAGCTTGCAGCCTGTGGTTTCTATTTACTCTA
The DNA here is from genome assembly GCF_000696425.1 of Galeopterus variegatus. Lineage (NCBI taxonomy): Eukaryota > Metazoa > Chordata > Mammalia > Dermoptera > Cynocephalidae > Galeopterus > Galeopterus variegatus. The sequence goes on along the minus strand of NW_007726255.1, from coordinate 627,951 downwards.
TAATAGCTTGTTATGAGAACTGCCCTCAGGATACTCTTTTGTCTGATCAGACCTCTCAAACTCTCAGACCTCTACAGTACTACTGGTAGAGCTCCAAGAGAAGTGGGTACGTGCACACTTGGAAGTGAGTCTGAACCCCTGTGCACTGTTTCCAGGTCTAAGAGCTGAGCAAGAGCCTGGGCAATAGGAATTCTGAACAAGTCTCATCTCCACCATTACCAAATGTGCTTTGATGTGTTGATGTCTCTGGCATTGGATTACCACTTGAGTCAATACCTCAAAGAAGCCTAGACACAGGGACATTACTTGTTACAGAAATATAAGAAGATTTATCAACACTTTTAGTCTTTTGCACAGTCATAAAGTAAAGATGGGGTAGGCTGGGCTATATATGAGATTGGAACATGAACTAAATGGGAATTATAGGGAAGCCCCAGATTCACTCTTTAGCATGCTCTTTCAACAATGCAAACTTACATGAATAATTTATCTGTGTGTGTATGTATGTGCCTACTAAGTTTGGCTGTTCAAAAAAAGAGGGAGAAATTTGTAATGCTTTAAATTTTATAAATGTTAAGTGGTGTTGTGGCAGGTAGAAGTACTGTATATTTGAAAACTGCATTTATGAGAGTTAGTGGTATAGATTTTTTTAAATGCCAGAAATTTTTTCCCATGCATTCTAACATCCATGTCAAGATTGTCAAGAAAGACATGCAAACTACGTTTATTAATCTCCTGATTCTTTATGAGTTTTAAAAATAAACTGACAGCTTGAGTTAGAAGTAATTGTATCTAAATATTCTGTGTGTGGGGGAGACATTACCTTCACTTACCGCATCTTTCAAATCTATATAAAAATGAAATCTGTCTGCTCGTCTACTAATGTATCATGTGAAAATAGATATGTCAATTGTCACCAAATTTGTAGGCTAAGTGTGGAATGGCCTTATGTGAGCTCATGTAAGCTGTGTAGGTAGCATCTATAAAATTCACTTAGTGGAGCTCTACAGACCACCTCAAAGAGAGAGGTAGTCACCCTTCAGAGAAGCTGAAAATGAGAATGAATATTTTTCATTAAATAGGGAAGATATGTGGGAGACCACCTGACTTTAAAAAATAGACTATGACATACTTGAAATTCTTTTTGAGGAAACCTGGTGACACCTCAGATAGAGAGAAATTCAACTTCCAGAGGTTGAAAAGGGAGTTCAAATCGAGGTCCGTATGCTGCTCAGTGAGAAAGAACTGTCCTGCATTTTAAAACACCTTGGATTGTAAAAACAATCAGTGGTTTTAACAAATGATGGAATGAATGCTCAGAATTCCAGGCATTGCTTTCACTTGAGCTGTTTCTTATGTGGGCAACTCTGTTTCTTACTCATGGGCAAATTGTAGAATTGAAGCAAGAATCCTTTAAAAAATTATTTATTTTTTAAATTGAATCATGATTAATGAGTTTTTTTTTTTTTTTTTTTTTTTTTTTTTTTTTTTTTTTTTAAATTGAATCATAATTAATGATTTTTTTTTTTTTTAAATTGAATCATAATTAATGATTTTTTTTTTTTTTAAATTGAATCATAATTAATGATTTTTTTTTTTTTTAAATTGAATCATAATTAATGATTTTTTTTTTTTTTAAATTGAATCATAATTAATGATTTTTTTTTTTTTTAAATTGAATCATAATTAATGATTTTTTTTTTTTTTAAATTGAATCATAATTAATGATTTTTTTTTTTTTTAAATTGAATCATAATTAATGATTTTTTTTTTTTTTAAATTGAATCATAATTAATGATTTTTTTTTTTTTTAAATTGAATCATAATTAATGATTTTTTTTTTTTTTTGTCTTTTGTCTTTTTTCCGTGTCCGGCAACGGATCGCAACCCTCAGTGTCGCCCCTATACCGGACCGGGGACCGGCAACGGGATCGCAAGCCTCGGCGTTGCTCCCGCGCCTCGCTCAGCCAGTGAGCGGGAGCCGGTCTGTATGTGGGATCCGAACCCTCGGACGGGAGCGCCGCCGCGCTTCCCAAGTGGCGCACTATCCAGTGCACCACCGGGCCGGCCCATGATTAATGAGTTTTTGAAGGAAAGGTTGGAAGCCTAGTTAACAGGTTACAGAAAAACCTCCTATAAATACATTATCCAATAATCAGAAATAATAATTGAAATAATTTTTTACAAAGACAAGTCTAATAAAAGACCTAATACTAAGAGGAGGGGAGAGGAAGAGGTGGGAATAAAGCAACATAGAGTACGAGAGCAAGTCCTCTTCCTCCTTTTTTCTTCCATCTTTTCTTAAATTCCTCTTTATATTTATATTCCACTACCTTTCAAATTGAATATATAAATGAGACAATGGAGGATAAAATTCAGAATAAAAATAAAAATCAAGTGTAGTTAATGAATAGATGTATCTGAAACTGGCATGTTAGTCATTTTGAGCAAGTGCTAAATTTACTTCTGAACTGCAACAAAAACAGTGAAATATGATGAGGTCTGGTTCACATTGTCTCAGAAGAATGCGCTTTTCCCTGGCACTGCATACTAAACGATTTTATTATGTAATAATAAGTAAAGCATTACCGGGCATCTATTATGTTAATAATTATGCTAATTCTTTTAATAATTCAGTTAATAATTCTGAATTCTTTTTCTAAACCACAATTAGAATCAATCTCATACTTAATACTGTGGCTAATATCCCTGAATTCATCATTTGCCTTATATATATTATATATATAAAAACACACATGCTTATATAATATTATATATACACACTTATTATATAGACACACAATTGTGAGGGTTACATATAAATCATATATGTACAAATTTATATATGTATATAATACATATGTGTATATGTATTATAATTTCTATGTAACTACATATGAATATAATTTATACATAACTCACAATAATTTTATGAGGTAGGTAATATTATTATTTCCATTTTAAAGATGAAAAAGCTGAGGCATGGAGAGATTAAGCAATTTGCCCAAAGTCATCCAGTTAGGATTTGAACACAAGCCATTTAATTTCAGAGTTAACATTTTTAACTACTACACTCTACTGCCTATATGTACACCTAAACCATATAGTGTATGTAAGTGTTTGTGTTTATATGTCTATTTTGGGATGTATAGATACACAACTACATATAAAATATCTCATGTACTGGATTGAACTATGTCCCCCCAAAACTCCCCAAAGCTTGAATTGTGTCCCCCAAGTTTTATGTATTAGAAGCTTGGCTACTACTGTGACTATTAATGGGGTGGGAAATCCTGTTATAGGAAGTGAAAGGTGGAGCCTTGAAGAGGTGATTGGATTGTAGGACTTTGCAGTAGTGAATGGGTTAAAAATGGTGGTCAAGGGCATGGTTCTGAGGGCTTTAGAAGAAGAGGAGAGTCTGTCTTTCTCTCTCTTCCCTCAACTTCCACCATCTTGCAATGTGAGACCCCTAGGTCACTGTCACCACCACTAGATGGACTGTAGACTTCCCAGCCTCAGAAACTGTAAGCAATAAATTTTGGGTTTCTTTTGGAATATACTATAAAGCATATGTACCTCACAGGGCCTGGTTTTTCAAAGCCTTGCAGTTTCAAATATTGACATTGCAAGGGACTGGAAATTTTCCTCAGACTACAAAGTGTCTTTTGTAAGATAAAGATTTGTGTCACAGCAGGGTGCTGGCTCAAGGACAGACTAGTTACTGATTGTTATGTAAAGATACTGAGAAATTGCTGTAAGATCACTTAATTGCCTTACTGGAATGTCATCTGACTTGTTTCACTGAAAGTTACCAGCCTATATTGTTAAACTATAACCCCACCTATGTTCTCTTCCTGTAACTTCCTGGTCTGGAAAATAAATGTAGGAAGAGAACCCCAATTCCGGGTTAATTTCCCAAGGAAGGGATGCCTCTTGCTTGAGCATTCCCAAGGGAAGTTAACCACTTCAGGGTCTCTCACTGCTTAGAAGAGATGGGCTTTGAGTAATGCTTTGCGTCTCTGTCATCCAAGGGAAGTGGGGTGACAAATCTGTGGGGGCAAAGCAACAAAATGGTGCCCCATGTGAGTACGTTCTCCATGGATCAGAGACTGACCTGCCAAGCATCAGAGAGGAAATGGATTTTCAATTCATCCCGGCAAGGGAGTCCCTAATAAAGGAGATGCATACCGGTAAGGGAATCACAGGTGACTTTTGATTAGTGATTGCATGCCTGCGGCAGGCCAAAGTTAGGTCTTTTCAACCCCGGAGATATTTTTTCCTTCTCTTTACTCTTAAAATATGAATGATTTGTTAATGAAAGGGGAGACTGAACATACATTACAACTCCAATGTCTCCTTAAAGCAGCAGGCGGTAAATGACTGAATGGCAGCTTGTAAAACTGTTAGTGGATATTAAACAACCATGTCCTTGATATCTCAAGGACGGGAGCCTTAACATAAAAATTTGGGAACAAATTGGTCACAGGTTAATTATGCAATGGGGCTCTTTAAGGCTTCCCACCTAACAACTAGGAATCTATGTCAAGTAGCTCCAAGACCTTTCCAAGACCTTAAAAAAAACTAAGAAAGGATATCACCAAGAAAGGATAATACTTAATCTTTGCCAGTGACTAAGAAAACTTTAAATTAAACAATCTAAAGTAAAAGAAGTTAATATTTCTTTACAGTGTTGGTATTGTTTGATCATGTTTTTATCTGCTCAATGCTTCTCTCTTCTCTTAAAAGCAGTGGTTCTTTTCTTAACTGCATGTGCTACTCTTTTTCCCTGAAGACTCTGGAGTTTTATGAAGAAAAGCAGCCATGGCACTAATTGGACCTCTTTTGGGTCTACTACTCTACTAAAAACCTCAAGAGTCAAATGGTTTCATCTCTGATTGGTGGCTCAGCTCTTGAGCTCAGTAATCCATTTGAGAAACAAAAACTAGACTAAAATCGACATGTTTAACTAGACGGTCTCAAATTTTCTGACATCCACTTGGTTATCTTAGACTTCTAAATTCTCTTCTAGTCTCATCTATGTATTCTTCACAAAATCCTATGGTAGAATTCTATGCTATTTTCTTAAAAGGAAGAAAATCTTCTCTTCATCTTCTTGAAAAGGTTTGCAACTTTGCTTTATAATGTAAATTTGTTATCTTCCTTTCTTTAAGGCAAGGTGAGGTCTCACGAATAAGTCTTTTTGAAAAAAACACAATATAAACCTGACTGTCTTTTTAACAAATGAGCTTTTTATTACATCTTGAACAAAACCTATAAGATCCTTGTTTGTTCTTGTTGTTTATGTCTGCATATATGCATGTGTAAGCTGTATGTTATGTCTATATCTTCATGTCTGTTTGTGTAATTGTGTTATATGCAAGGTACCAAGTTGGCTTATAATTAATTCGTGCTCATTAAATAAATAAGTATACTTTTCAAGTTCACGTGACCTAAATCTTCTAAAATTTTGATAAATATATTTTCAAAATTTGATTCAAACCTTTTACCTAAATTTGTCTCTAGGTCAATATATCTCCTTTTTATCTCAGTTCTGCCTCCTGGCCATGCTTTCTAGAGACTCTTGGAGTATTGCAGAAGCTTCTGTGAGTTGTTAAGAACCACCTGCCTCTGACCTTCTGACTGAGGTATTGGTGAAGGCTTCTTTGACCTTCTTCCTCATAGCTCTTTCGACTTTTTCAAAGCCCTAAATCTCTATCTTAAGTATGTCGTATCTGGAAAGCAAAGAGTAGCTTTTCTTTTCCAGATTATGGCTTTAATACATTAAAATAGTGAAACAGTCTAGCATAGTGGTTAACAATATCGGCTGTTGAGTAGGACATATTTAGTTTAGTGTTCTGATTCTACCACAAACTGACAAAGTTATCAATACCTAAATCTTAATTTACTCATTTCTAAACTATGGATAATAATATTACCTATTTCAGGGTGCTCTGAATATTAAAAGAAATAGGCTACATAAAGCACTTAGCAAAGTACTGAACATTAGCAATTGCTATTGTTATTTAACTGCAATTTTGCTTAGAAACATTGTTCAAATTTTCTTATACCATTGCCTCTATGAACATGGATATTTAACATTAAATTTTAACTCTGCATGTTAAATGGGAACTAAGGTAATATGGTGCAGTCTGGTTGTGTTCAGAATCTTTTCTAATGAATAAATTAATTTTTTCCTAAAATAAAAAAGTAAGTAAGCTCATTGTAAGAAGTAAAAAATACTGAAATGTATAAAGTCTGACATAAAGTGGTATCCATCACTGAATAACTATCATTTGTAATTTTGTGTCTACTTTTCTGCACCTTCTTATATGTATATGTATGTTTATATACATTCAAACATAAAAAGGTCAAATTATACTTGCTTTTTCCACCTTTTTAAACTTACTAATAAGACTTTATAGATTCATATATAAAAAGAGCTACCTTAGTTTTCTTAATGGTTACATGGTATTTTATTGTATTGCTATGCCATACTTAGTTTCCAGTAATACTTAGTATAAAGATTATTTACAATGTATTTGTAATATAAAAATGGTTCAGACAGCATCTATCCAACTTTATGAAAAATCCAGTAATTTCCTTAGGATAAATACCTGCACATGTGGTTACTAGGTCAAATGTCACATGCATTTGTAATTTTAGTTCATATGTCAAGTGTCCAACAGGAAGTTGGAGTAAGTTTTACGTCCAACAAGAGAAAATAAAAGGGCTTGTTTCTGTAAATTCCTGATAGGCTTTTGGGTAGCTCATGATAGATGCATTATGTTTACATTATCCGGGATCATGAATAATTAAAATATCCCCTTTCCTGTTCGTATCAAATGATCACTGTCTTAAGTGAGTCCTTGGCAAATGCTGGAAGGTAGTCAGTTCTTAGGAAAATTCTTTGATGGGTTCTCTATGGGCCAGCAATTTATATTGTTGAATCAAGAAAAACATATACTCTAGACACCAGCCACAGATCTGACATGACATTGTGAACATGTGGGAACCTGATTTAAATTGCTGCTCAGTTGCAGGTTTTTCTAATAAACGAAGGTGAGCTGTGGCGATGCTCAGAATATAACTAATTTTGTTTCCAATTTTTTTTTTTTTAAATTGGTTCACAAGTACACAAACATGTATTTAGTTGAGATTTTTAGTATCAGGGTTATACTGGCCGCATAGAATGAGTTGGGGAAAATGGCCTCTGTTTTAATTTTTTTGAATAGTTTGAAGAGAATTGGTGTTAATTCCTTTGGAAGGGTTTGATAGAATTCATCTGTAAAGTCATCCAGTCCTGGGCTTTTCTTTGTTGGGAGACTGCTGATTACTGCTTCAATCTCGTTGCTTGTTATCGGTCTGTTCAGGTTTTGTATTTCTTGGTTCAGTCTTGGTATTTTGTAGGCATCCAGAAATTTACCCATTTCCTCCAGGTTTTCAAATTTGTTGGTGTATAGTTGTTCATAATGGTCTCTAATGATTCTTTGTATTTCTGTGGTATCAGTTGTCATGTCTCCTTTTTCATTTCTGACTTTCGTTATTTGTGTTTTCCCTCTTCTTTTATTAGTTAGTCTGGCCAATGGCTTGTCTATCTTGTTTATCCTCTCAAAAAAACAACTTCTTGTTTCGTTGATTTTTCATATCATTCTTTTGGTCTCACATTTATTTAGTTTTGCTCTGATCTTGATTATTTCTTTCCATCTACTAGTTTTGTTATTAGATTGTTCTTGTTTTTCTAGTTCTTTAAGATTTAATGTTAGGTTGTTTATTTGAAGTCTTTCTATTCTTTTAAACACCTAATGCAATAAACTTCCCTCTTAGTACTGCTTTTGTAGTATCCCATAGGTTTTGGTAAGTTGTGCTTGTATTTTCACTTGGTTCAAGGAATTTTTTGATTTCCTGCTTTATATCTTCTTTGACCCACTGATCATTCAGGAGAATGTTGTTCAATTTCCATGAATTTGTATATTTCCATAATTTTGTTTGTTGTTAATTTCTAACTTATTCCATTGTGATCTGAAAATATATTTGATATGATTTCAATCTTTTTAAATTTGTTGAGACTTAATTTGTGACCTAACATAGTCTATCCTGGAGAATTATTCATGTGCTGATGAGAAGAATGTATATTCTGTCATTATTGGATGGAATGTTCTGAATATGTCTGTCAAGTCCATTTGCTGTAAGGTGCTATTTAAATCCAATATTTCTCTGCTAATTCTTTGTCTACATGATCTTTCCAATGCTGAGAGTGAGGTGTTAAAGTTTCCAACTACTACTGTGTTGGAGTCTATCTCTTTCCCTGTATCTGGTAACAGTTGCTTTATATACATGGGTGCTCTGATGTTGGGTGCATATATGATTGTTATATCTTCTTGCTGCATTGATCCTTTTATCATTACATAATGTCCTTGTCTCTTTTTTTTTTAGTTTTGGTTTGAAGTCTATTTATTTGGTATAAGTATGGCAGCTCCTGAGTGTTTTTGGTTTCCATTTGTGTGGAATGTCTTTTTTCATCCCTTCACTATTAGTCTATGTGTATCTTCATTGATGAAGTGAGTTTCTTGGAGGCAGCATATAGTTGGGTCTAATTTTTTTTTTTTTTTTTTTTGTCCTTTTTGAGGCCGGCCACACCATGCTCAGCCAGTGAGCGCTGTGAGCGCACCGGTCATTCCTATATAGGATCCGAACCCGCGGCGGGAGTGCTGCTGCGTTCCCAGTGCTGCACTCTCCCGAGTGCGCCATGGGCTCGGCCCTTGGGTCTACTTTTTTAATCCAGTCAGCCAGTCTCTATCTTTCAAGTGAAGAATTTAATCCATTTACATTCAGGGTTGTTATTGAAGGATATTGCCTTATTCCAGCCATTTTATTAATTTCTCTATGGTTGTTCCGTATTTTTTATGTTCCTTTCTTTCCCTTTTATGGTTTGTCTTTGTCATTGGGTGTTTTTTTTTGTAGCAATAAAATACATTTCCTTTCTCTTTTTTATTTGTATATCCATTCTACTAGTGGTTTTTGTTCTTTCTCATGTATTTATGGTGACATATATCTCTCTTTTGATTCCAGATGTAGGGTCCCTTTGAGGATTTGTTGAAGGGCTGGTCTTGTGGTGGTGAAGTCCCACAGTTTTTGTTTGTCTGAGAAAGATACTATTTCTCCTTCATTTCTGAAGGAAAGCTTTGCTGGATATAGTATTCTTGGTTGGACATTTTTTTCTTTTGGCACTTTGAATATGTCATCCCACTCTTCTGGCCTCTAGGGTTTCTGTTGAGAAGACTGCTGTTAGCCTGATGGAGATTCCCCTATAGATAATTTGACACTTTTCTCTTGCTGATTTTAGAATTCTTTCTTTGTTTTTGACTTTTGATAATTTGACTACAATGTGTCTTGTGGAGGTCCTTTCTGGTTAAATCTGTTCGGGGATCTTTGAATTTCTTGGATCTGTAAGACCACCTCTCTCCTAATATTTGTGAAGTTTTCAGCTATTATTTCATTAAACAGGCTTTCAATGCCTTCCTTTCTCTTCCCCTTCCTGTACACCTATAATACATATGTTTGTATGCTTAAGGTTATTAGAAAGATTTCACACATTTCTTAAAATTATTCTTTCTTTCTTTTCTTTTCTTTTTTTTTTTTTTTTTGGTTCAACTGTGTTAATTCACAAAGCCTGTCTTCCAGTTTGGAGATTCTTTCTTCTGCTTGTTCCAGCCTGCTGTTTACAATCTTGGTTGTATTTTTTATTTCTTTGAATGATTTCTTCAGTTGCAGAATTTCTGCTTTTGTTTTTTAATTGCTTGTGTCTTTGTTGAATTTCTCATGCACTTCCTTTAATTTCTTTTTGACTTCCTGGTGATTTCCATTTTTTCATCCATCATTTTGAGTTTCTTTAATATTACCCTTTGAGGTTCCTCCTCAGGCAATTTGTCTATGTCCTGTTGTTTGGGGTCTGGTATTGGAGAATTGTTGTCTTATTTTGGGGGAGTCAAGCTTCCTTGTTTTTTCATGCTACTTGTATCTCTGTGCTGACATCTGGAAATCTGATGGTGCAGTCACTTCTTTTAATTCTAGGAGTGCTTTTGAAGGGGGAGACTCTTTTCTGTACAAGCATTCTATATTGACAGTCAAGTTGGGTATTTTAAGTTTGGATCTGAGTGAGTGTTGTAGTGCAGCCTTCGTGCAACTTCTTCAACTATATTCAATCTTAGAGTTGTCTGTGGGTACCTTTGTGGCCTATGCAGAGGAGACCTTGGCAGTTTCTTGTTGGGGAGGGTTTCTTGTTGAGGTGGGTGATCTGCTGTCAGTCAGTGGGTAGATGTACACTGTTGCAGCAGATCTTGGTAGGTCTTCAGAGGGCAACTGTCTCAGCTGTTAAGCCTGGAGCAGGCCTGTGTGTATGCTGCAGGACCCAGCAGCTTCCTAAAGGGGTGATGTAGGCAGGAAAAGCTACTACCCAATCAGCTGTTGGTTTGGGAGAAGGCCTGCAGCTCTAAAAAATGACCATCTGGTCAGCTGTTGAGCCTGATGCAAGCACACAATGATGCAGCCAAGGTCAGCAGCTCTGCAGAGGCCTGCCTTGGAGCATCAGAGCCCTTACCTGGTCCTCTGTTAGTCAGGGAGCACTAAGGCAACAGGTCTTAGGACCTCTGTTAAGCCCGGAGCAAGTCTATGAGAATGATGCAGGACCCAGAGGCCCTCTGGAAGCATGCAATAGGAAGGGAAATCTGCTACCCAATTACTGTTGAGTCCGATGTGAGCCTGCATGGGTGCTGCTGAGCCCAGCAGCACTATAGAGGCCTGCTTTGGGGAGGGGTGCTGCATGAGTTCAGACACTGGGGTCTCAGTTTTTCTATCTGTCCTGGGCTCTAGGCAGCCTCTGTCTTGGTCCCACCTTCTCTGGAATGAACATGACAGAATTCAGGCCGGGCTTCCAGACAAAGGGTCTCAGGTTCAGTGGGTCAGCACAGGGGTCTAGACTCCAAATAGCTGGGATTATGGCCCTGTCAGTGCCTGTGCAAGCATATAGAGGGACCCGGTGGGAGTCGGGGCTTCTTCCAGGTTAGCTGGAGCTTGTGTAGGCACCTGAGGGCTCAGCCCCCATGGGCTGTGCAAGGCAGGCCATAAATGGGGGGAACTGCTGCACTCCAGCTGATTTTCCATTTGGCAAGTCTGCCTGCTCACCTGGGAGGGGAAAGGTGTTGAGTGAGTTCAGATGCTGGGGTCTTGGTCTTTCTATCTGTCCTAGTCTACAGGCAGCCTGTGCCTTGTTCCTGCTGGTACACAAGTAAATGTCATAGAATGCAGGCTGTGTCACCAGGCAAAAGGACTTAGGTTGGCTGGGTCAGGTACAGGAGTCTCAGCTCTAAGTAGCTGATCGTGGCCCTGCCGGCATCCATGAGAGTGTGCGGAGAGTCTCAGTGGGAGGGGGGGCTGCAACCAGGTTAGTTGTGGGCCACACGAGCACTTGTGGGTTCAGCTCCCAAAGGCCGTGCAAGGTGGTCCACAAATTTGAGGAACTGCTGCACTTTAGCAAATTTCCGGCTCAGTAGGTCTGTCCCTGTGGTGCTCTCTATGCACCATATGCTCTCTATGCTGCTCTCTGGGGTGCCGTTCCCTTCTTCCGAGCTTCACAAGAATCTACTTACTCTCCTGGTGCTCTACACCGTGTTTCCTCAGGTCCCAGTTGAAATGTATTTATTTGTCTGTTGTTCTGGTCTCTTTTTATGGGGAGAGGACTAACTCCAGACCTCTCTAGTTGGCCATCTTGGTAAAACAAAAAAGAGAGAGATTAGGTTATGTGCCGGATACTAATGAAGAGGTAATTTTATCCTGATAAATCTACCTCAATGGAAACAAAAATAATTTAAGCCCCTCACTTGAAGTGTAAGATTTTACTCTTATTTAAAATCTTACACTTTAATTGAGGGGCTTAAATCATGATTTAAATTTTGAATAAGGTTTTGAATACGAGTAAAATCTTATTGCTCACCTAAATAGGTTAAAAGTTCTAAGTTGTTGAATGAGTAGAGCTCTTGGGTGGAAACATTCCGTTTTAGTTTAAGCTGTTGCAAAATCATGTGATTTCGATTGATGGCAACAAGAGAAAACAGGTTCAGATGTTTTCTAAATCCAGTTCAGAAAAGCAAAATGGGAACACTGACCTAGAGAAAAGTGATGGTTTTCTCCTTGCTGTGACTAAAGGTTCGGTTTTGGCTTCATTAAGACCTGCATCTAGTAACTTAATATAAATTAAAAGTATAACAAAGGCCAGAGCTGCTTTAGGCTATTTGAGATAGAAAATTAACTTGTCAAAAAAGCAACTTTTCCTCCTCTAATTTTGGCAGTAATATTTTGTGCATTCTAGGCTGTGATCCCTACTTTATAAGTTGTCTGAGAAATCAGAAGTGTTTGTAGATGAAATGAAGCTTTTCTTAATTATTCTTATTAGTTTAACATAGACTTTTTTTTTTATCTATATACTTCTTTAACTGATTCTTTATATATCCAATTAGAGCAAAAATAATCTAATAAAAGAGCTCTGGGACTGGAAAAGATTTTGGGCAAGATATTCCTAGTAGAATGATATTAATTTGACTTTCTTAGCTCTTTACTAAAATTAGTTTGAAGATTGTGGGTGTCAAGAAAGGACTATTGGAATAGGCTTTGCAAGAAAAATCTTTTTAGTTTTAATTTAGAACATTTTACAAAACTGTAGTATAACTTACATGCTAACAATATATATTTAAAGAGATTATGCCTCTGTATAAAAGGAAAAAAACAGTGAAAGCTGGCTTGCATAGACTCCTAAATAAAAGTTATTTAAAGAAAAGTTGCACATTCCTTAATGCATGGTTTGGCATAGGCCTGCATCCAATGACTCCTCTGTGCAGGGGCATAAAAAATGACCCTTTGCTTCAAGACAGGACAATTCTCAAGGGCCATCCTAACTCCAAAGCTCACCTGTTGAAACTGCATCACAGTTCAACTTCTCTCTCTACCCAACATGTTTTGCTCATCCCTTGTAGGTTCTTTTCTTGGGAGAGGACTTCCCAGTAATGTCCTGTGCACAGATCTCAAGTCTCAGAGTCTGTCTGCAGGGAACATGATTTAAGAGACTCCATACCTGGAACTTTGGCGGGTATGGCTGGAAGGTTAGGCTCGGAAATGTAATCCCAAGGCCTTTCCATGATGTTTCTCCAGCAGGAAAGTCAGACTTCTTTCATTGTGACTCAGGGCTTTGAGAAACCAAGGCAGAAGCAGCCAGTCCTCTTAAAGTCTGGATCCAGAAATGGCATAGCATCACTTTTTCCACACTCTGTTGGTCAAAGCAATAGACTAACCCAGATTCAAGGGAAGAGGAAGAAGATAAAAGAAGTATGGAATAATCTTTGTCCATCTTTAACTGACTTGATGAACTAATTGAAATACATTTTAGCTTGATGGGGATAAAGATTTTTTCCCCATCCCTCTCCAGGGGAATGCATAGTTAACACCCTTTGAATGGATTAGTCACCCTGATGAATTTTTTAATGTCAATAGGGAGAAATTAAGAAGTCTTTATGGGCAGTAACCAAGCAGAGTGTATAATGGGGAGGGTCGTGCATGGAAAGAAGGTAGATACATTATTTCTCTTCTGTATAAACTCTTAGAGGAATATCCACCATAGATATATCATTTCAAACTGTATTTATATGGGTCATCTCTATATATACTATAACATAAAGCAGAAAATGAGTTGGTTAGAAATTAAGAACATGAAATCTGAAATCAGTTAGACTTGGATTTGAGTTCCAGCCTTGTCACTGAATACATGTGTGACTGCAGAGAAATGAACCTTCCAACTTCACTTTTCCCACCTGCACGATGGGGATAATGAAGTCCACCCACCTCATGGGTTTCAAAGGTCAGATAAGAAGAAATGAGATAATGTCTCTACAAGTGTTGGTATTGTGTCTGGTGCTAAAAAATACTCATGAAGTAGTGACAAAAATTGCAAAAAACAACAAAAAAGCAAAACAGAAGCCATAATATCGATATGAAACAAAACAAAACAAAATTTAAAAATAAGGGGAGAGGCACTAATAATAAAAACCATTAGTGATATTGAAGAACTCTATATGTTCTCATTCATTTGTAAAATATAGATAGACTTGAACTGTTAAATAATAAAGAATTATAAGGAGAGCCTTTCCCACTGCCTGGCAGGTGACAGGCACTCAATAAATGCTGTAGAACCTGAGTTATCACAAAGATATTGCATAGAAAATAACTGCATTTTAAGGGTACTGGTAAAGGGTAAACTAGAGTGTGAATAATTAGAGAGTGGGTTTCTGTCTCAGTGTAGTCAAAATCAGGTGATTTGCCTTCTAGTGACCAACTTTCCAACATGCAAAAGCAAACCTTAGATTTTAGAGGAAGAGTTAATTCCACATTTTCTCAAATCACTGGAAAGTCTCCTTCAGCTGTTGCTCATTCTTAGTACTGATTAACTACAGACCCAATCAGTGGGTCTGTAAACTTTTATCTAGACTTGTTGCTGTGCCTATGTTTTAAAATTTTTGTTTATTTTATGACTTTCTGACAGGGCACAGCTAGAGAAGAGGAAAACCTATTTCAAAGAAAGTATGTCCACCACTCCCTCTCACCAATTAAATAATGATAATTTTACATTACAGTTCTAAAACAATGGAAAATTATTGCTCCCATGTCAACTGGTCTGAAACAGAAGCAAGACTGCTTTTCTTCCCCTGTGGTTAGCAAAGTGTGTCTGGACAAACAGGCAATTAAGTTCTTAAAATACGAACCCAACTGAGGCTGAGACTGAGTGTGTTTTCATATTGTTCTACAACCAAAGACACAACTCACAGGAGTAGCTTAATTTTTTCTGACTCTTCTTGATAAACATATACATTATATTTGATGTTTATATAAGTTTTTAGCAAGTCTTGGGAGAAAAGATTGATTATTTGTAAAACAAAGAACTTATATATCACATCTCAGTATTGAGATGGTGGAAAAAATAATTGTTCATCGGCAAAGGTCAGAATATCTTGATCACATGTCAGTTTCACCCTTTAGCTATTCCTGTGACCTCAGGAAAGTCACCACATCCATTTGACCTGCAGGTACCTCATTTCTAAAATATGACTAATAATAATTCTTAATCGACTCACCTTGTCAGTTCTGTGAGGTAGAAATGAAATTATGAATGAGAAAGGGTGTTAAGGTGCCACGTAAAGCTCATTTTCCATTAGCACTTTAACACTAAATCCATAAAAGTTTATAGTATTATAGTATCTGTCTGCATATACACGACTACAAATATTTTGAATGTAAAATTTAAAAGTCAACCAAAGTATCTCTATGCTCTGTTTGCAAGAGGCAATAATCTACATGTTTGAAATTGTATATACACATATAAAATAAGATACATATAAACATATATATATAATTTTAAAGTCATTTAATTTGTACACATATTATATATACATGATATGTATTGTATATAATATTGGATGATTTATTAAAATTTGACTTTTATACTATGCTTGAGGTTGTGTTCTGAAGCTCTAATCTACTTTTTCAATGTTCTTTCTTAAAAATTGGTTTTAATATACTATCTTCTGTAGCTTCCTCTTCCCTTGGTTTTATTGTATCATCTTTCATATACAGTTTGTTATGTTCAATATTGTTTACATAAAATAATTTATTAAATAAATTTCTTATCTCTGTCTACTTTAGAAAAATTTTGTCTTGTCCTTTTTTTTTTTTTCTTTTTTTTTGGCAGCTGGTCGGTATAGAGATCTGAACCCTAATTTTGTACTTTTTTTTTTATAGTAAATGCAAGGTGGTGGTGGTGGTGGAAGCTTGGGGAGAGGATATTTCAAGTAAGTTATATTTAAGATATTGCCGGAGGTAGTTAATAAATGTCAAAAATCCTAAGCATGAAACATTCTGGATTTTCCAAGAAAAATAAATAAATAAATAATAATAAATAAATAAATAAATAAATAAATAAATAAATAAATAAATAAATAAATAAATAAATAAATAAATAAAAGGAATAAAATCTGGGCCTCATTTATCCAAACAGTTCTTTTGATCAGAGTAATTTTGATTACATTCTTTTAATTTCCTTTCTCAAATTTGCTCATTGACTTTGTATCTTTACACAGTTAACAAATTGGCAGATATTTCTGGTTATCTCCACAATCAATTATGCATTGGTCAACTGATTAACCATGTAGCAATTTGATTTGGTTGTTAAAAACAGCTGCAAATACTGGATTGACTCTGTTGCAGTTGTTAATTCAGCTGTACAGACAAAGTGTGGAGAAGAACTCTTGGAATACGTATATAATGACTCACATTTTCAAATGGTCATCTAAGTGTTGAACCTGTGGCCAAAATAAAGTTTAATTTGATAATTCTTGTTTTCACAGATCACACATTAAAAATAGAATTCAATATGGAACATAAGTTAAGGTGTTCTGACACAACAAGGAAATGTTTGCTCAATTTTCTTCTGTGTAAAGCAGGTGGACGTAACTGCTAGATTAACACAGAGGTCTGTTAGTAGATATCGCTGTCCTTCAGTGCTGAAGACGATGTTGGCTCTTGCAATTATGTTGTTCTTATGCCCTTTGTTGATTTTGGTGAAATGATCAAAATATTTACATCTTATTCTATACCATTATTAATATTTCCTCTTTTCTGAATTAGTGCTATTGAAAATTAAAGAGAATTTAATTGCTATGAGATGGAAATTATGCAGCCTTAATCTCTTCTGACAGAGACTATGTCGCTTGCAAGTCTAGAATATTTACTGTCTGACACTTTAGGAAAAAGTTTGCTGACCCTGCTAGAGTTACTACTTCCTGTGGTGAGAGTTCAAGGCTCTTTTCCACTGACACCAGTCACCTTAGGCGGATTTTTCTGAGTTCTTTTAGTTATGTCAGAAACAGATTTCTAGGGTTGGTTACACCCTTTTATTCATATCTGTAAATTTCCTTGTCACTTTCACTTCTGTCCTTTTCCTTTGGATTTAAGGTTTCTCAAATTTGCTATCCTGATTAATGATTTGATTTGGTCACATCCATTTTTATTATCTCTAATGGAAATTTTAGTTCTGATCTTGCTCTGGTGTTTTCTTGTGTACCTTCACTATTTTAGTCTCATTTCTTTGTGTTTCCACCTTTATCTTACACTTTCTGCTCTTCATTCCCTTATTCCAGAGGTCACCTCCATCTTTCATATTTTCAAAGACACCAAGCATAGTCTGCTAAACTTTGCCTTTTCACTTTCCTACTGGTTTTCTCTGTTTGTTTATCTTTACATAGCTAGAGATCCATCTAGACCTGGCATTTTTCAAAAGGTAGATTCTTGCTTTCACTAGCCTGGAATGCTCTTCTCCTAGGTGCAAGCACTTCTACTCTTTGGCTCTAGAACCAAAGACAGATTTATTTGCACAGATCTTTGGATGCTTGTTTCTAACAGTGTTTAGTCCAGTAAGGATGGACTAAGTAATTCTTTTCTTGAGGGGAATGGCATCTCAGCCAATGCTCCTCAACATTCTGCTCTGATAGCTTTGGGGATAGCAGACTCTGATGGATGTATGGGGCAGGTTCTCACTGGATTAAAAAATGATTCTTTGACAGCTGGAGACAAAGTCACGTGTTTTTCTGGTCTGTGTAGTTTCTGTGGCCAGAATCTAGGGCAGACAAGGGAGTGTAAATCAAAGACTTTTCTTACCCTGCTTTGGATTCACCCTTATTACTCTGCATTTGCAGCTGTATCACATATCATGGAAGAGGATTTCTCAATAGTCGCATTATTGATATTTTTTTGGGGGGGGAAGGATAATTCTTTGTCATGGGGGACTATCCTGCATATTGTATGATGTTTAGCAGCCTCTCCGGTCTTACCCAGTAGACCCAAGTAGTAACACCCCACTCCCAGTTGTACTAACCAAAATTATCTTCAGACATTTCCAAATGACCCCTGGGGAACAAAATTGTCTTCCTTCCCTTTGAGAACCACTGCTATAGAATCTAAGAACATACTTCTAAATTCATACTAAGTTCTATGCATTTTATGAAACTTTCTCCAAAATCAAATGATATTCTTTTGTCTGAATTTTATTGTACTGTTGCCAGTCTTTTCTTCTCTCTTCATGGGCATTTAGTAGAATATTAAAAGGAGTTGTATGAGGAAATACTTTTTTGCTGTTGTATTTTCTATTCATTTATTCATCTGCCAAATAATCATTGAGCACATAATATATGCCATGCTGTCTGCTGGGTCCTGGAACAACAAACTGAATAAGGCACTCTCCTTGCCAATTCCAATTCCTATTTCTTAGAAATTCTTCTAAGAATTATACAAATGACCATATTTATCTTCTTCAAATTTCTCATTCTTTTGTTTTCCTTAATAAACATTTCTTCTGTTTTCTTCCTACATCTTGTCTAAATGTAGGCCTTGTAAGTACTTTTAAAATGTCAATGTCATTTACAAATTTCCAAAGGAGAGGGATAAAGCATGTGGCATTCTTTAATCTTATTTGATGATGGAGCCCTATTTTCACCAGAGCATCTTATAAGATGATTAGTTCATAGTACAGGCTTTAAGAAATATTCATCCACACATTTCTTTATTATGTAAGGGTAGATGACACTGATCTTTTTCAAATCAATATCTTCAGCCATGGTATTTTACAAAGCCCAGACCCCAATATTCAATTCCTCCTATATATCCCCAGATTGAAGCCCCACAGATAACTCAAACTCAGTACTTATTCCAAGGCATCCCCCAAAATATAATGTCTCTCTTTGCTCTGTACTTTTAACAGTGTTCTGGAATTTGAAGTAATACCATGAACATTTCTTAGAAAATGTTTTTTAGATTATTTCTCCACTTAAATTGGGGTTCAGAGATAGACAGCTCTAGGAATCTAAGGTGAGGTGTTAGAGAGGAGTAACAACAAGTGAAAAAGCACCGAGAACTAGGGTACTTGGATTTGCCAAAGACAAGCAAATGATGTAATGATTCTGGATAGTGGTAGCAGTATCTTTGAAAATATTTTGTGTCTTTTGTCTTTATTTTTGCTTTTTTCCTGTCTTAAGGATTTTTCAGGTTGGCTTGGGTCCAGTGTGATGATTAAACATTTACTTCTTAAAAAGGGAATTGATTCCTTTGTTTTGTGTTGCTCAATTCAAGACTACATCATGAGGAGATTTGGAAGGATATACTGAAGTTTCATCTTGTTTGGTGAGAAACGATATATTAGTGGATAATCACTGCTTTGTAATAGTTAAAGAAATTAATGGTTTTTTCTTTAATTAAAACTCCATGTAGCACTTCTGATTAAATCCAAACCAGGGTAAGCATCGTGACCGGGTTTTTGGGAGCCCTCCGAATCTTCCTGCCACAATTCTTTGCTGGACCCAGAAACATCATTACATTCTCTTTCCTTTCAAGATAGGTATGTTATAGGTACATTTATCTTTGTGTTCAGGTGCTGTGTGACAGAGATGAAGAAGACAATCTGCCAGGCACTAGGAAACAATATTAAACAAGCATTTTGAGGAAATTGCAAAATAGTTTCTACTTTATCAGGATTTCCAATTCCAGGTATCTTACATTGGAACTTTTGTATTACTTTGATATCACTCATAAAATGTTTCATTTCTGAAACTGCTGGATTCCACAAAAATCAGGAACCTTTTTTGTGCAATCTATAAGAAGACCATAGATTACAATCTGTTGATTGTAAAAATAAATAGGTTGATTTTCTTTTCCCAGCTATCAATCCTGACTTGTTCTTTGGCAAGAAAAGGTGGATATTAACTTTCTGTTTCTTTAAGTCAGTGTGAAAAAAAAAAAAGAGGCCTCAGAGGATCAAATCTCATAGGGTAGGTCTAGCTGCTTTTTATTATTTGATTCTTTCATATAGAAAACTGGAATCATTCTAGTTTAGGATATTACAACCAACAAAATAGGATACCCTCTTCTTGTTATATTTATTTAGATACCTGAGGTCACTAAACACTATAGGAGACATAATTTGACCAAAGCAGGACTATATTTACAATGTAATTAAGTGATTTTTTTTTTTTTGTCTTTTGTCTTTTTTCCATGTCCGGCAACAGATCGCAACCCTCAGTGTTGCCCCCGTACCGGACCGGGGACCGGCAACGGGATCGCAAGCCTCGGTGTTGCTCCCGCGCCTCGCTCAGCCAGTGAGCGGGAACTGGTCTGTATATGGGATCCGAACCCTCGGACGGGAGCGCCGCCGCGCTTCCCAAGCGGCGCACTATCCAGTGCGCCACCGGGCCGGCCCGTAATTAAGTGATTTTTAATGGAGTTATCTAACAGCACTAAATATCCATTGAAACATAGCTGGTGATTATGTTTGTTTAAAGTAGATGGGATAAAGATGATGACCTATGGAGGCAAATGGAGTGTTACTGAGAAAGAAGTGATAACCCAATGTGTTTACTTCAATATTCACCATGTGAATTCCGACAGATAAGCCAAAAGCACAGGACCAATACTTTGCTTAAGTTGTAAACACGATATGTATGACCTATGTCACACATGGTATTTAAAATATTCAAAAGTTTTTTTCCAAGAGCAAGTTTTAGATATTTTGGCAAAGTTTCAGGGAATTAAAATACAAAATTTATGAGTTAATATACATAAATATCACAGAAAAGTACAGAGTGCAAAGTAAGCTCTCTGCATTTGTTATTATTGTACATAGAATATTCAGTCACCTTAGCTAATATTAAATTAGTATTAAGCATCTATTACATGCAGAAGGCTAGGCTATAAACTATAAGGTTCACAAATATGGTATACATGATATTTTTACACAAAATGTTGCATATTAATGTTAAAGAAATGCACAAAAAAGAAAATTAAGAATGTAAAGCAGTATGGTAAATAACAGGTGCCACCAGGAGTTGAGAGAATGAAGTGATCCTTGTGGCCCCATGCAAGATATAGATTGATTGGTTATATGGAAGGAAGATTGTGGAAGGAATAATAAACATTTCAGGAAGGGAATGAAAAAGGAATGGAGATAGGGCTACATAAAATATTTATAGGCTGTTTGTACTGGAGGCCATGCAAAGAAGATGACATTAGAAAGAAATGCCAGAATTAGGGGTCTAGACTTGATCCATTTATTTACTGAAATTTTCTGAGCAGGAATAAGTCAGGATGATATTTGTGTTTCAGGGGATTAACATGGCAGTTATATATAGAAAGGATTTTAAGGGAGATGCTGGGAGGCTAAAAATATGACTAATAGGTTAATAGGAAAATTAAATAGCATTGAAAATGGAAGGGAAAGATGAATGCCATGGGGCTTTGCCAAAAAAGAATCATAGTACTTTGCTGTGTTGATATTTTTTGTGTGTATTTTGCATACTGGAGTGAATTCTTTTATTTACAAAAAATTATTTCAGAATTCTTAAGAATTATTGTCAATTTTTTATAAACACTAATTTTATTTCCATGGCTAAATTAACTAATGATAGATGAAAAAGATAGTGATTATAAAGTTCTTGTAGTTTAATGTGTATTTTGAAAGCTGGTGCTAGAACTTGGGCTTTGAATTAGGCCCAGCATAATTCAGCTGTGGGTTTTGCAACTTACGTGAATTTAGACAATTATTCAACTCTCTGAACTGGATGTTTCTCATCTTTAAAATGACAACAAAACTTTACTCATAGATTTATCATAAGGATAAATAATATATTAAAAATGCCCATACATACATACACCACACAATAATTATGATTATTAAGTGCAATTAATAATCAGAAAATTAAGTGTAGGGCCGGCCCTGTGGCGCACTTGGGAAAGTGCAGCGCTTGGGAGCGCAGTGGCGCTCCCGCCGTGGGTTCGGATCCTATATAAGGATGGCCAGTGCACTCACTGGCTGAGCGCGGTGCGGGTGACACCAAGCCAAGGGTTGCGATCCCCTTACCGGACACAAAAATGACAAAAAAAAAAAAAAAAAAAAAAAAAAAAAAAAAAAAGAAAAAAGAAAAGAAAAAGAAAATTAAGTGTAAAAAAGTAGAAAGCTGACTTCATCATAAAGTTGATCACAATGCCTGGAACACAGTACTTTATTTTTCTAGCTTCAAGGATGTTTACAATCTTTTTGTTTTCCTACTATCTTGCTGGTCTTTCCCTGAAAACCCCCTTTATTAGGTTACTTCCTTTCTCTTTGACCTTTCTGTTGATATGATCCAGAGATCAGATCTTGGATTTCTCTATCTCACACTTTCTCTTTGTGATCCCACCCAGTTCTATTAGTTTAAATAAAATCTATGTGTGGATAACTTCTGTGGAACTTTTAAGGATATGTTCTCAAATTCTTCAATACTCATTCCTTCAAGAAGTTTAGTTTAATTACACTTCCCTTGAGTGTAGACTATATTCAGTGCCTGCCATCTAATGAACAGAATACACCAAAGTGATGAAATGTTACTTTGGAGATTAGTGCTTCTGTCTTGGGTTCTCTCAATTGCTCTGGATGAAGACATGCCATGAGAAGCCCCATGGAGAGGTCCCTGTAAGTGAAGACCTGAAGGCTCCCGTCAGTGACCACATGAATGAACTTGGAAGCAGATTCTCCAGCCTCAGTCACGTCTTTGGAGATCACAACCTTAGCAACAACTTGATTAAAACCTTGTGAAAAACTCTAAGCCAGAATCATCCAGCTAAGTTATGTCTGGATTTCTAACATTCAGAAACTATGTGAGATGATAAAGATTTTTGTTTAGTTTTAAGATGCTAAGTTTTGGGATAATTTGTTACACATCAGTAGGTAACTAATGTAACTACTGTATTTATATCTCCCACCAAACCTCTCTCCTAAACTCCAGACTTGTATGTCTTGCCTACTTGTATCTCTACTTAGATGTCTAATAGAAATCTTGATTTCAACATGTTGAAAACTAGACTCATGTTCTTTGCCTTCCTCCTCCGTGTGCCCCAGAATGACTTTCCCATTCCAATTACTGGAAACTGCTGAGTTATTAAGTTTTGGAGAATTCCTTGACTTCTCTCTTCTACACTCTTTTTCATCTCTTGGGAAATTCTTTTGGCTCTACTCACAAACTGTATACTGAATTGGTCACTTTTTACCACCTTACCGCTACCACTCTAGTACAAGCCAACTTCATCTCTTTCCTGTATTATTCAAGAAACCCGTAATTGCCTCACATTCTATCTGGGCACCCTCTCACTGTATATTCTTAATACAGAATGGCAGAATTATCCTTTAAAAGCTTACCTTTAATCTTTAAAAATTTGAGCCAAATTTCCAGTTCTGGTAATGATGAAGTTGTTTGTATTGGACTAGTCTCCCTGCAGATAACAATTATAAATCCTGGACAAAATATTTTTTTAAAGCTATTTGAAGGCACCAGAGAGCAGTCAAAAACAGTCAGGCACTGAGAAAGATTTGACAGTGAAATAAGACATTGAAAGAAGAGAACCACACTATGTGACAGCCACATTTACAGTGAGGGCAATACCCAACCAATGTATGGAGCAGCTGGATAATAAAACTAAGCAGAAGCCATAGAGTTATTGGCCTGTGATGTCAGAGAACAGAGTTATGGGCTACCAGAGAGACTGGAAATTAAGAAGAGAAAGTTCAGAAAGGAAGAAGCCACAGTGTAGGGCTTCCAACATTTTTCCAACATTTGTATTTAAACTCTCCTCAAACCTGTGAATGATTCCCTGAAATTCATATATATAGAGCATGCTCTATGGAGTCCAGAGGAAACCAACAATTAAAAGGCTGAGAAGCTAAGCATGGATTTCAGCTGTGGCTTCTTGTTGGGAAGAATTTGGAGTTTGATTCCTAACAAGTTAAAGGGGCTTGATAGTACTGCAGACTTCCCATTGAAGCCCATGAAATCCCATATTATATGTAGATATTGTGTTTTCTGATTAAGGAATATGCCTTAAGGTTAAGAACAAAATTAAAATTGATCTGGTTTAACAAACTATAAAACCAGGCCTGCAAAAATTCAATATGGTCAGCTAACAATTAAACTGGCTATGAGAAAAACAAGCAAGCAAGTAAGCAAACAAATAAACCAAAACAACACTTCTGACAGGGAGGTAATAGAATCCAGAGTCTCTATTAATAATATCAAGTGTACAATAAAAATTCATTAGATATGTTGTGAAGGTTAATTCTAGGTGTCATCTTGGTTAGATGAAAGAATGCTGAGAAGACGGGTAAAGCTATCTTTTTAGGTGTGTTCGTGAGGGTGTTTCCAGCAAAGATTAGTATGAGAGTCTGAGTGGACTGGGTGGAAAAGACCCACCCTCAATGTGGGTGGGAACCATCCAATCTACTGGGGATCCGAAGAGAACAAAAGACAGAGGAAAGAGGTGAAGCTCTCTCGATCCACTGGAGCTGGGATACAATCTTTTCTTCTGTCTGTGGACATCAGAGCTTGAGACTTTTCAGCTTTTGGGTTCCAGGACTTACACGAAGGACGCCATCAGCTTCCTTGGTTTTTAGACCTTTGAACTTGGACTGAGCCATGCTACCGGCATCCAGTTTATAGATGGCCTATTGTGGGACTTTTCTTCACAATCGCATGAGCTAATTACCCAGATAAATCCCTCTCATATAATTATAACATATCCTATTGACTCTGTCTCTCTGGAGAACCCCGACTAATACGTGAAGATATAGGAGAATGTGAGCCATAATCAAGAATGGAAGGAATCAATGTATGATGAAAATTAGTAGACAATTAACAGTCAAGTACATTAAAGTATCTATTATAGGGACTTAATTTAAACGATGATTATAATGAGTGAACAGATAAGGAATCTTGCTAGAGAAATGGAAACTATAAAAAAATCAAATAGAAATTCTAGAAATGAAAAATTTATCTTCTGAAATAAAAAAAGTTCTGTCAGTAGATTTAGCAGTGGTTGGAGTCAGCAGATAAAACATCGTGGTAGGCAGAATAAAGGCCCCCCAAAATATCCACTTCCTAATTTCTGGAATCTGAGAATATGCTATTAAAATGGAAAAAGGAATTTTGCAGATGGAATTAAGGTTATAAACTTTAAAATAGGAAGATTATTTTGAATTATCAAGGTGCGTCCAATGTAATCACATGGTCCCTTAAAAGTAGAAGTGGGTCAGAGATTTGAGACAATAGAAGAAAGGAGAGATTTGAAGTGTGAGAGACTTGACTCACTGTTACTGATTTTGGAGCTAGAGGAAGGGGACCACATGCCAAGGCACGTGATCTCTACAAATGGGTCCTCAGATGACAGTAAGTAAAAAAATTGGAACCTCAGTATCACAACCACAGGAACTGAATTCTGCCAACAACCTGAAAGAACAAGAAAACAGATTCTCACCTAGACCTTCCAGAAAGGAACACAGACTTACCGACACTTTGAACTTAGCCCAGTGAGAACTATATGAGATTTCTGACCTATAAAATCATATAATAATAAATTTGTGTGGGTTTAAACCTCTCAATTTGTGGTAATTTGTTATAGCCTCAATTGAAAACTAATACAAAGGGCCAGTAAACATCAACATTGATAAATATAAAGAAAGGGACAGAAATTATTTAAAAAATATTGTCCCTTGATTTTCCAAGTTTTGGTGGAGACATAAATTTGTAGATCCAGGAATCTTATATCACTTCCAGCAAGATAAATATAAAGTAAACTACACCTAAGCACATCATGGTAAAACTTCTGAAAATGAAAGATAAAGACAGAATATTTAAAGCAATAAGAGAAAAAATAATCATTA
Source organism: Galeopterus variegatus (assembly GCF_000696425.1). NCBI lineage: Eukaryota > Metazoa > Chordata > Mammalia > Dermoptera > Cynocephalidae > Galeopterus > Galeopterus variegatus. Next base: position 602,126 of record NW_007726255.1, on the reverse strand, counting down.
CATACTGGGCAACAATTAAACAAATGATAGCTAAAGTATCATCAGGACACTGAAGTAGACAATGAAGACACTTTACATTTTCAACAACTGATGCTAGAACTGGATAAATATGTGGAAAAAAACAAATCTTAACTTCACCTTATACCACACATGAAAATAAATTCAAGATGGATTGCAGCCTTAAATTGTAAGCTTAAAATGAAAAATCTCTTAGAAGAAGAAATAGAAAATTTTTTGTGACCTGGACATAGGCAAAAGTTTCTTGAAGGACAAAACTACACTAAACATGGCAGAAAACAATTATAAATTAAACTTTATTGGGCTGGCCAGTTTGTTTAGTTGGGTAGAGCACAGCTTGTAACACCAATGTCAAGGGGTTTGGATCCCTGTACCAGCCAGCTGCCAAAAAAAAAAAAAAAAAAGGCAAAAGGAAAAATATCATCTCTTGCCCCATTAATATGTATAGTAAATAATAATAAAAATAAAATAGTAAATAAAAATTTACTGTTGTGAAGAGATATGATATGAGCCTTAGAAAAGCACAATTAGTCAAATTGGTTCTTATGATTATAATTCTTTTATTTTTAAATTAGAAAAAAATAACAAATTAAACTTTATCGAAAAATTTTTTTTTAAATCTTAAAATTTTTTGTACCAATAAGAAAGCAAAAGGCAAGCCACGGACTGGGAGAAGATATTCAAAATACATAGATTCAACAAAGGAATTATATCTGGAATAAAGAACTCCTTCAAATTCATAAGAAGAAGACAAATAATTCATTAAGGTGGTTAGAGGAATTGAATAGATACCTCACAAAAGAAAAAACACAATGGCCAAAAAGTATCTGAGAAGGTGCTGACAAGTTATCATCAGGGAAATGCAAATTAAAACCAGAATGATATACCATATACAACAACCAGAACATTTTTTTTAAAACACAGATAACGTCCAGTGTTGGCAAGGACATGGAGCAAGTGGAACTCGTACATTGCAAATGGCAGTGTAATGTGGTACAACCACTTTGGAAAACTTATTCGTAGTTTCTTTAAAAGTTAAGCATATAATGATCAGTCAGCAATTCCAGTCCTAGGTATTTACCCAAGATAAATCAAAATATGTGTCTGCAAAATGACTCATACAGGAATGTTCATAGCAGCTTCGTTCTTAATCACCAAAACCCAGAAATAACTCAAATTTCTATTAGTGGGTTTATGAATAACAAATTATGGTGTATTGGTACAATGAAATACTACTTAGAAGTTATAAAGAATCAACTACTCAAACAAGCAATAAAGATGAATCTCAAAAATGTTGTGTTAAGTGAAAAAAGCTGGACAAAATGGACATACTGTTTGATTCTATTATATGAAGTTCAAAAACAAGCAAAATAATCTATGTTGAAATATATGAGAAAAATAGGTGATTGTGGAGGTGCAGGTTGACTGAAAGGGGGCACAAAAAATTTCTAGGTGACAAAAATGTTCTATATCATATTTGTTATGATATGATAAAAAGTGTTATGAAAACTTATTGAATTGTACACTTCAACCTGCATTTAATAGTGGAAAATTTACCTTAATGTAATCAGCAATGACACAGCGAAACAAATAACAAGCTAACATCAATCCTCTGTTAAAAATGCTATGATGGCTCCCCATTCCACTCAGCCAAAAGCCAAACAAAATAAATAATAATTACCTTGACATTCTTCTCTGATATATTTGCTGAAAAAACAAAACAAACAAATATTTTCTTCAATTAGATTTAAGAGAAACTTGTCTCCTTTAATTATGTGTGCATATGCATCTGGTATCACTTGAAAGAAGAAAACAAAGAATCAACGATAACATTATATTAGCTATCACTTTGAAGCGAGTGTCATATGGAGGTACAAAAAGTGATTTACGTATACCTTTCTCGATGAAGAACCAAAATTGGGAGGTTCTAGCATATGGCATCTGGTGTTCAGTGAGAATTTTAATTTTATATCCTTCAATGAAAAAGGTGGCCAATATCAGGTGATGTTTTCTAGATGGATTTTCATGAGGAACTCAGATCCAGGTAATATTATGTACCAAATCATACCCCTAAGATCTTCCTTCCTTCCTTCCCTCATTCCTTTCTTCCTCCACCAAACATTTATCAGGACATATACTACAGTATTGGGAGAGTTAGAAATAATATGATTTCTACCAATGAGAAACTCCAGACACATGGGCAAAACAGAAATGTAAAAATATATGTTATAAGTCGATGTTTGGAAAGTAGATGTGTATGTGTATATATTCACATTGCACTGGCAATGACTAACTTTCAAGCCAGTTGGAATTTGTTGGGTGACTTAAAAAGGAAGGTTGCTGAGCATCTTACAGTACACAGGACAGTCTCCCCCCTTTTCTATGACAATGAGTTTTGATGTCTAAAATGTCAAGAGTGTGAAGGATGAGAAATCCTGTCTTAGCCTCATGGACCAAGTTTGCTACAATTTATAGTTCTCTGATTGTTTTTCTTCTGGATATGCCTCCAACCTCTCTAATATCCTATATTTTGCTCTGCTGGTGAGTCTTAGTATTTATTTCATTTTTGAATATTTTACAGTACCTTTTTTATGATCAGGTGAAAAATTACTAATACTTGGATAGGTCCTCACTATGGATAAAGCCGTTTTGCAATATACTTCACAGTGTACTAAGGAGAACAATAAACATTTTATAACTGAGAAGGCTATAGCTGAGAAAGTCACACTAGTTTACACGTCTAGGGACCTGAGACTGAACCTTAAGTCTTTTGATCCCAAGTCTCATTTCCTCTCCACTTCTGTCCATGAAATTCCAGGTATTAACAAATTATTACTAAGAAAAAAAAAAGAGCAGGATAGGATACTCCTTGGTTTTCATTAAAAAAATTATTAATCTGTTTCAAATCAAAAGAGTTTAACTGCAATGTCTGTATTATTGACTGAAAAAGGTCCCATAAAGGAAATTGAGATAATTGGCAAAATATAAACATGGACTATAACTATAGATCATAATATAATTTTAATAACTGTAATATGGTTATATAAGATAATTTGTTCTTAGGAAATACTGGCATATGCAGGGATAAAGGGCCATGATGTTTGTGACCTACTCTAAAATGGTTTAGAGAGAGAGAGCTGTAAAGCAAATGTGGCAAAATGTTAACACGCAAAACTGGGTAGAGGGTATAAAGGACTTATTTGTACTATTTTTGAAATTTTTTGTCCAAATTTTCAAATTATTTTATGATAATAATGAAGTGTTAAAAAAAAGGAAAAACAGTTGTCCCGATTAAGTGCCAAGAAAGCACTATGGCAGATATTTGGGACACAAAGATAAATAATCTCAAGAGGCTATAAGCACTGTGTAAAAACATCAAATTAAACAGGAATTATAAACTGGTTTCACAAGTGCTATCATCTAAGTAGCTGGCTCTGCCTTCTGCTATGCAAGGCTGGTTATATTCTCTGCCTTCATCCACTCTCCCAAAGGACAGTAGAGAATTCTCCACTTTAGCATGTCACCTTAGATCTTAGCCTTGTCCTTTATTCCTGGTCCTGTTTTCCTATGTGGTGGAACATCAAAATGATCCCATCCTCAACCCATTGACTCACTCTTTACTCAGCCCATGACTAACATTTGCTGCTGAAGAAGAATCAAGATACACAGCATACACGTGGGTAGATTAAAATTATACTTGTATGATTATTCTTCTAGACCTTCAGCACCAACTAGACTGCAACTTTTGGTACCTGACAGTCAGAAAACCATGCTGTTCATTGGAACAATTCCATGTCTCACCCCAGTGTTTTCAATGCAAATGAAGGAGTTTATCAGAATTTCTGTCTACAGGAGAGAAAAAATGTGTTCTCTCCACCCCTGTCCCATTTAGAACCCCTGTGCTCAGGAGAGATATTGCTGATAATGGTGTGTAGTTATGGGAAAGGTGACAAGGCAAAGCACAGGTTAGCATTCACTCATCTAGTCTAAAGTTCTCATTTTGTAGATAAATAAACTAAGACTCAAGAAAGACAAAATGTCTTTACCAAGAGCTTTCAACTATTAGGCTGAACTCTATAAAATTGACATTCTGGGGGTACAAAATTGTCCAATATCAGTAATTTCATGTGGTTCAACAGCAGTGTGATGGCAAGAAGCCTTGTCTTCATACTCCTAGGAAGGATTTTTTCCAGTAGGCCATTCTTTGTGCATGTGAAAGCAAGCAGAGGTTCTTCAGTGACATGTCCTCTGTTTAAATTAAAACATTTTTCTGACAGCCAGGGCCTTCACATATGGCCACAGTCATTGTTCAGGGCACAATTTCAAGGGGCTCTGTTCACCTATTTTACCATGCAATTATCAGGATCATCACATCTTTGCACCGGAAAAAACAAACAAACAAACCATTATTATATCGATACTGCTTTGAACTTGTTTATTTTCCTGGATACCTGACATAAATATTCACAAATTGTATTTGCTCCCATTTGTTTATCCTATCTTACCTTCCAAATTTCTTCAAACTTCTTGCTTTTTGATATTTTCTCTGTTTCCCAATCCCTTGTGACCTGCTCATTGCCTTTCCATTGGTAGCTTATTCCCATCACATGGCTCTGTATTCCTGGAATATGGAGAAATCGAGGACCCTTCCTCCTTCTTAATGAGGATGTTCCCATCTTTCCTTATTCTCTATCCTCCTTAATCAATGTCATCAAAGTGATTTCTTGCTCCAGCTAAAGTTACATTTGCAGATCAACTCATTTACACAAGACAGCTCTTATCCTAAGTGCAGAAGCAGAAACACAAAACAAATAACACAGGGATGGGGTCACAGTGTTTTCATTTTTTCCTTAAATATTTCTAGATAGGTAGATGATTGAATATGCTTCAAGTTACGTTTGAAAGGCCTTATTTTGTTTTAGTATACACATTGGCTGGACTAATACAAGGCAGTGTTCTAGAAGAAGAGAGGGGGAGAGGAAAACGAGAAAAACATACAGCATGGCCCCAAAGTGACAGAATCTGGAACATGTATCTAGAAAAGTGCTGAAGAAACTTTATTATGTGAAAGAAAGATCAGCAAGCATGCGGGGACTTGAACTCACCCTAGCAACAGTCTCCTTCCATAGCTGTGATGCCAACATTCGCTTTAACTGAGAGATATCCATGTCCTCGTGATTCAGAAAGCACTCCTGACTAATTTTGACACACATTCATATTTAACTTTGTTTTAGGCATTCAAATGTTATTTGAAAAAAACCTCTAAAAAACAAGCAATATTGAGTGAAACTTTGATTTTCTATCTTCTGTTGTATCTGTATTTCTCTGTATTTTTAAGTTAAGCCACTATGATTTTTTTTTCCATCAAAAGTAGGACCAACTTGATGTTTTATTGATTTAAAAATACCGTGCTCTCTCAGATTTTACATGCTATGCTTTGACAGTCTGACTGCCTGATGCTGTATTTCAGTATTAATAACACCGTTGGTGGTAGAACGTTTGCAGCTCTTTTGTTGTTGTTTGTTTGTTTATCATTTTTCACCTGACTAGGAAGTCAATGTAAATAGATATGTGTATTTTATTGCAGGTTACAAATTACAAGCTGGGAATTGTTTTGTGAAAAATAGTTTATTTTTCCTTTTACTTTTTTCTTCTTCTCATCGAGATCCGGCATAGATAACAAATATTTGGAAAGAGTAAACACTAGAGTAAAAAACACTGGGGAAAGAAAATAACTGTGAAATATTATTTTATATATATACACAATGCATAACTCTCTCTCATATATATATATATATATTCATAATTATATATATATATATAATTATGAAAATTCCCTAGTACATTGCTGTAGAACTTTATGGTAACTTTTGTTTAAGTTCATGTATTTATTAGAAGTTACTAACTGAGTGATCAGTTCCAATGCTTTATTTTGGTAAGAATTTATTTACATTCCTTTCACTATGAAAAACACATTTTCCTGTTATCTACTTTAGTAGGAGGATTCAAAATGCCATAGGGAAGGAAAGAGTGCTGAGAAGGGCATTGCATAAAAGGAGATTTTAGCTGGCACATGGTTCATTAAGATATAGATCAAGATGACCAGGCACACTGAATCATCCATACCATTTTCAATTCAGTTCACTTCAGCAAATAGTTTCTTAATGATCTGAAAATTATAAGACATTAGAATGGACTCAGCGGGGGATAAAAAGATGTGGACACTTCTCTTAAATAATTTAGTCTAGTTGGGATTGGGGGAGGCAACAAAACTTTTACGTAAGTAACTATTATACGAGGGGAGAGTGAAATGGGTTTTGTTAAAGAGTTATCAGTGTAGTGTCACGATGTGAAAAACCCAAATAGAAGGACATGTCATTCCTTTAGAGCCACAAGGGTTATTAAGACTTCACAGATGGAGCTGTTTTTGAAATCAACCTTGAAAGAAATGAAATGTTTAAAAGCAGAGTAAGATGGAAAGGCATTTCAGGAAAAGGAAAAAGTGTCAACAAAAAGCAGTCTTAATTTGGAAGAAACCTGGGAGGCTTACGAAGGCTTGTGATAGAGATCAGAGTAGTGTTTTAGACAAACTACCCCAACAGTGATGTGAACCAATGCTCAACAGATCACATATGATCCTATGGGTACTTTTTTCCTTGTTAAAATGTAATATGGGCTTCATAGAAATCTCCTTATAATCTGGACCCAACTTTCTTATTTACCCTGACAATTCTTGTTAAACACTAAGACAATGAGTAAAACCTTAGAAAATTCTAGAATTTGAGGGATAGAGAACTAGAAAAAAAAATGGCTAGAAAGAAACAACACTATGAGAAAAATACTCGGGGGAATAGACAAAGAGAGAATGGTGTAAGGAACACTTCTCAATTTAATTTTTGAGCCTAGCATTACCCTAATACCAAAGCCTGAAAAGGACAGTCAGAAAGAAAATTATAAGCCAGTGTTTCTAATGGACATGGACTCAAAAATCCTGAAAAAGAAAAAATAGCAAATGGAACCCAGTTATACATATAAAATGAAAAACGACCAAGTGAGGTTTATTCCAGGAATGCAATGATGGTTTAAAATTTGAAAATCAATCAATGTAATTCATCACATTATTAGAATAAAGTTAAAAACCACATGATTATCTCAATAGATGCAAATAAATATTTGATAAAATTTAACACCTGTTTATGATAAAAACTCAGCAAATTAGAAGGTGAATGGTTTGTTCTTAATGTGACAAAGGATATCTATAGTTCAGAAGCTATTGTTACAGATATTTGGAAAGGATTTGCATGAAATACTGAGGGTGGAGTAAGGGTGAAGTCTAAAGCCTGACTAAAAAGGAGTAAAGAGTTGGGGGACTAAATGTAAACTCTTCACCCCTTCAAATTTCTTTCTTTCTTTCTTTCTTTCTTTCTTTCTTTCTTTCTTTCTTTCTTTCTTTTTACAAGGCTTGGCTATGATAAGAAAAGGAGAAAAAAATTGATAGTGTCAGGAGAATATTTAAAAAGTTATTTTGGACTTTATTTATTTTTGCTAATTTGTAAATGGGATAAAATTGAACTCTGTCATGTCCTAGACAGACCACATAGTTTTTCTCCCTATGCCTTGCACATGGTATATTTGGGTATTGGCAGGAAAGAGACACATTCTTAAAGAATAGAGTCCATAGAGGGCTAAATGTAATGATTATCTAGAAAGATGTGGGAAAGTTGAGGTACACATTAACTAGCAGTATTGGAAAAATGTTACTACCCCTAGGCCTGAGATGTTTCCAGAAACCAGTGAAAATTGTAGCCATGAGAATTAGGTGGCCTAACAAGATAAATACTCTGAACTCTCTTTCTTCCCACCTTTCATTATCCTGCAAGTGCCTGCCACAGGCTGATCCCAGCAGAAGCAAAAGTGCAAGGAAGACTGGGTAATGCAGTCCCTAGGGGTCACTCTTCCAAATCACAAAGAGGTGGGCAGAAAATGAATCCAGAGAGGCTAGTGAAGAATAACCAGCACAGACATGCTGTTCTCTAACTGTAATGCCCCTCCCTTGTTTTCTTTCTGGCAAAATCCTGATTACCCTCCAGCCTCAATTCATGAGTAACATACTATGTGGACTCAGTGCTTTCCAAGCAAGGACTGTTGGTCTCTCTTCTATTTGAGTTTATATATTTGTGACAATTAACATTTATTGGGTGTAAATGTGTGACAGACTCAGTATCAGCCTGCATTATTAATCTTTTTTATCCATTTAATCTTATAAGCTGTATACTATGTCCAATTAACCATTGAGGAAACCCAGACTGAGCAGGTTAAGTAATTTGCCCAAATTTACAGAGCTGGAATTGGCAATTTTGAAAAGCCCATACTGCCTTTCTTACTCTGTGCTCCCCTGGTGCTTTGTATATAGCTCAAATAGAACACTTTAATTATATTTGTTGAAATTTGAGCAAGAAAAACATTCATGTAGCAAATGAAGATCTTAGAGTGTCACCAGAAAAGCACCTCATTATGGAGCTCCTCTAAGACAAGGGGGTTCAGCTGGAGTTCAGGCCTGGGATCTGTCCCACAGAGAAATGGAATGACAGTAAAGCATGGAGTCAGACTTCTACATTAGACAGGTCTGTGTCTGTTGCAAATGATCCTACTAAAGTAGTTCAAATTCTACTCAACATAGTTCAAGCAGCAAAAGATAATGTGTTAGCCAATATAGGTAGAAAGTTCAAAGTGAATCTGGCTTCAAAAAGGTAAATGTAAGGGTTCAAGCGTTCATACAATGTCTTTAGTCTTACTTCTCTCTTCCTATCTCTTAGCTTTACTTCTTTTAGCTTTTCCTTGTCCATTGGCTCAATTTTTTTCTTTTGATGAGTTCCCACTAGGTTTACATGGCCCCGTTTTGGCACACACACTTGAAAGAGAACTTCTTTCCAATATGTATTTATCAATTTAGGGAAGGCCTCTGTTTAGCCCTGTTGTTTGTTAAACACTCACTCCAGGGTTAATTACTATATTAGGGAAATTGGTAATAATAATTGGTCATGCTTGGGTTATATGTCCACCACTAAAAATGGGAGATATATTAACTCTAGTCTGCTAGGAAAATAATGGGATTTAGTGGAAAATATACTGGTAGTTCCAAAATAACTATCACAATCCTTACTCAATCATCCTACCAAATCTATTTTCAAATTAAATGTATTCTTCTTTCAAATAATTTTTTGTTTGTATTCTGTTTGTATTTTAGCTTCTCCACCAAGCTTATTGGGAAATAATTAGCATGAGTGTAATCATCACAAGTATAACTATGGTATTTTCACCTTTTTGAAAAATCTTTCTCACCATGATTAATTCTGCACAGCTTATCCTGTGGCAGCTTGCCAATATCATTACGCTCTTAAAAGCACAGGAATGGCTTCATACTGAATGATGTGCTAGATTAGTCTTCACTTTTTTTTAGGATACTCTCAACCACAGACATATACCTGACAACAAAAATTACTTTTCTCATCTGTCTACGGTGTTGATATTTCTTGAACTTTTTGAGTCAACAAGAATTTGATGAAAGCTAAGGGCCCACTCCCTAGAAAAATTCATATAAAAACATGTTAAAAATAGAATCTTGCTGGGCCGGCCCGGTGGCGCACTGCGCTTGTGCGCCGCTTGGGAAGCGCGGCGGCGCTCCCGTCGAGGGTTCGGATCCCACATACAGACCGGTTCCCGCTCACTGGCTGAGCGAGGCGCGGGGGCAACACCGAGGGTTGCGATCCCGTTGCCGGTCCCGGTCCGGTACGGGGGCAACACTGGGGGTTGCAAACCGTTGCCGGGCATGGAAAAAAAAAAAAAAAAAAAAAAAAAAAAAAAAAAAAAAAAAA